>NC_068939.1:55589146-55889146 GCF_016801865.2 Culex pipiens pallens
CAACGGAACTGCAAAAAGGACTTTTTTTGTAAAAAGTAAGAAAGAAATCTTTTTAAAAAAAATCGCAAAAAAATATTGTAAAACAAACCAAATAATCCTAGTTTATAATTTACATATGATCAAAATAATTATTTTCCCATCGTTAACTTGAAAGACCCAAATACAACTCTTGACGGGCATCGATCTTAGAATTTTTCGTAAATCCTTTTTTTCCAATTAGGATTTTTCAGTATGGGAAAGTATAACTCAAAATTTGAAAAAAATGGTTTGATGATTTGTTTTCTACTTGCATCATGCGACCTTGACAATATTTTGATAAAAAAATATTTTTCTTGGATCAACTTTGGCCGTTTGTATAATGTATTTTCATGATAATAGCTTCATCCATAAAAAATACGTCACTCTAAAATCAGCTAAAATATATTTTAAATATTTTACAAATCTTTAATCTTTAAGTCACTTCCACAACCTTGGGATAGTATGTATGGACTACAGTGTGGATAGGTACAGGAGATTAAAGAGCAATATATTTGTAACTCGGTGTACTAATTGTTCAGTTCTGTTCCTATTTTTACCGAAATCAATAAAAAAAAATCAAAACATTTTACAAACAATTTGGCTTAAACAAAGCTGTCATAATTCATTAAATTTGTCCTGATTTGCCTCTGGTTCCGGTGTTTAAAGAAACATAATTGAATATGATATTTTTTCCAAGTTCAAAATTAGAAATATGCTTAAAAATAAAGGAAATCTAACAGACAATATATATAGCCTTAGGCATTTTGCGGATATTAAAAATAAAATTTTAGCAATTTTCCTTAGTAAGCCAAATTAGTTCTGATGTATCCCGAACACAAATAAAAATGCTTCAAAAATCATGTCAATTTGGTTGTTACAAAACCAAATCTGATTTTCCAAACCAAAATTAGATTTTTTTTGTGAATTTCCAGGACAAAATATAAAAATTCCCAGGTTTTGGTAATTATCGGTTTAGGAAAAATCCATGAAGTTTTGTCCTCGGCATTCCCGTAATGGACGCACTACTGAAAAAAGATAAAATATAAGTTTCGATGTACTTTTTTTTTTAGCTAAAATTTGTTTTCCTCAAATTTTACATTTTTTTGAAAACAAATGATTGCAAAAAAACTGAACAACTATATAAGGCTGGTACAAATATTTTTAAAAGTTTTTGTCACCCCCCCCTTCAAAATTGGCCCGAAAAATCAGGGGGCAAAAAAAAATTTTACAATAAACTTCAAAATTTCAATGAAAATTCAAGTGCAACCAGCTGAAATCAAATTAAAATACATTCTCCTGCGTTTAAAATCATTTTTAGCAAAAAATCTCAAGATTTTTTGAAAATTTTCGATGCAAAATCTTTTTTTTTTCGATACAATTTTTGTTTTTGTCAGATCTTAGATTTTTTGAAAACTAATGATTGCAAAAGAACTGAACTAGTGTAAAATGCATTTTAAAACACTTTTTTCATTTAAATGTGAAGACTATGGCTTGTTATTTAAATTTTTATATTTTTTTATTTTTTTGCCCCCCCCCCCCTTGACCTCGGCCAGGGCCGAGGGACAAAAACTTTTTTAAATATTTGCATCGGCCTAATACATTTCAAAATACTTTTTTCATTTAAATGTAGTGACTATGCTATGGATTGTTATTTAAATTTTTATTTTTTTTTACCTTTGGACAAAGTTCAAAGAGGGATCGGGTCAACTGCTGTGTGTTGGTGAATTTTGCTCTGGTAAAGTTTCTCGGAAAATATATTCTGTCAGTTTATTGGTCAAATTTAAACTCTAGAAAAAATAAACACAAGCAGCACAAATAGAAAAAAAAGGTTGAACAGGTATTGTCTAAACATTAGCAAAAAAAAAGCAATTCTATATCAATGGTCAAATGCACTCCACCAGCATCGAGTATCAAAACCAATTACGTGGAAACCATGTGCAAAAGCACTCAACATGAAGCGCCATAAAAACAGCAAACAATTAAAACAATAATTCCAATCACCCAGCAAACACAGCAGCAGTTGCATCCCTACTAGTCCTGGGCACAAACCACCCACCACCCCCTCTCGCGTTCAGAGTCTGATGCAAAAGCATCCAACCGTGAAAGCTGTAAAAAAGTGCTCGGAGGTAAATTTCAGTAATGATACTATCCACTTCCATCCCAGGTCATCTTACTCCTTTTTGTGTGGATGTCCCCCGCCAGGACACGGGCATGGCCACTCCCGAGGATGCTGGCCACGTGGCGTGGGAGGCGGCATGGATGAGATTAACGAAGCCAACGACGATGACGACGAAAAGCCACCTTCGGCGGAGCCCGAGCATGGGTAAATAACAAGGGAAATGCGTAATAATACCTTTCTCTGGTATCAATACCAAATTTTGGTATTTCTGGACCCTTAAAAATTTGTCTTAAGGATTATGCAAGAGCAAAATGTGGTATCATACCAATTTAAGGTATTGTTTTGATATTGCAAAATTGCAGAATTTGTCAATGGTCGAACACCACATTTTGGTATTATTTTGGTATTAAAGTGTTTTACCAAATTCCTCTGAAACTATGGGAAAATTTTGACCAATTTTGACAAAATAATTAATTTTGCGCTAAAATGATTTCTCAAAGCGAATGCTTTCATTGAAAACCGGAAATTTCAAACTTGATTTTAAACATTTTTGATATACCCCCTACAGAAATGACTTAAAATTGTGGAAAATTTTCTAAGTCAGGATGGCACATTTTGGTATTATTTTAGTATTAAAGTGTTTTATCAAATTCCTCTGAAACTATGGGAAAATTTTGACAAAATAATTAATTTTGCTCTAAAATGATGTCTCAAAGCGAATGCTTTCATTGAAAACCGGAAATTTCAAACTTGATTTTAAACATTTTTTATATACCCCCTACAGAAATGACTTAAAATTGTGGAAAATTTTCTAAGTCAGGATGGCTCATTTTGGTATTATTTTTGTATTAAAGTGTTTTATCAAATTCCTCTGAAACTATGGGAAAATTTTGACCAATTTTGACAAAATAATTAATTTTGCGCTAAAATGATGTCTCAAAGCGAATGCTTTCATTGAAAACCGGAAATTTCAAACTTGATTATAAACATTTTTGATATACCCCCTACAGAAATGACTTGAAATTGTGGAAAATTTTCTAAGTCAGGATGGCACATTTTGGTATTATTTTGGTATTAAGGTGTTTTATCAATTTCCTCTGAAACTATGGGAAAATTTTGACCAATTTTGACAAAATAATTAATTTTGCGCTAAAACGAGGTCTCAAAGCGAATGCTTTCATTGAAAACCGGAAATTTCAAACTTGATTTTAAACATTTTTGATATACCCCCTACAGAAATGACTTGACATTGTGGAAAAATTTCTAAGTCAGCATGGCACATTTTGGTATTATTTTGGTATTAAGGTGTTTTATCAATTTCCTCTGAAACTATGGGAAAATTTTGACCAATTTTGACAAAATAATTAATTTTGCGCTAAAATGATGTCTCAAAGCGAATGCTTTCATTGAAAACCGGAAATTTCAAACTTGATTTTGAACATTTTTGATATACCCCCTACAGAAATGACTTGACATTGTGGAAAAATTTCTAAGTCAGGATGCCACATTTTGGTATTATTTTGGTATTGAAAGGTTTCATCAATTTTCTCTGAAACTATGGATTTTTTTAAATTTTTGACGAGATAATTAATTTTGCGCTAACTTGACTTGAAACCCAAAAATGTTAAAGCTGATTTAAATTTTTTTTTGTGATATACCCACTAATATTTTTTTCAAAAACGTTGAAATTTTTCTAAGTTGGGATAACCAAATACTTTGAAAAACGAGTCAATCAACAGATTATTGAATTTTGGTGAATTTCAATCCAGTTTCGTTTTAATAATACTTATTTTTCAATCTTGTTATTTTTCAGAAGCTTCAAGAACTTCAAGTACAGCCGTTCATCAATGACAAATGCATTCGGTGTGGTGAAGAATATCACTAAAAACAACATGGAATCATCAGGTGAGTAGATTTGGTTGTTGCATAAGGATCATTTACGTTTTTTTCACTAACTGCAACTGCTGCACTAAAAATGGTATGAAAATAGCAAATTTTGGTATTACTTGTGCAAATACCAGCGACCAAAATGTGCTCTTGGTTGCCCAGTAATAGATGGTAAAATACCATGAAATCAAACCAATATCATGTTTGTGGAAGACCACAGGAATACCAAAATATGATTTTCCAAGGGCGCGGGAATACCTAAAATTAAAACCATGACAATACCAAGTTTTGGTATTCAAGCAATGTTCAAAAATCCAGAAGACCTCAACTTGGTATTGAAATGATTTTATTTTGTGGTATTATTTTACCTTTGGAATAACATGGTATGGTATTGTTGTGCCCTTCCACATACAAGCTTTTGGTATGATTTCATGGTATTTTACCATCTATTACTGGGCAACCAAGGGCACATTTTGGTCGCTGTTATTTGCCCAAGTAATACCAAAATTTGGTATTCCCGTGTTATTTACCCCTGCTCGGGAGGGAATGCAGCAAAAAAAAAAGAAAAAGCGTTTTAATCTTGTCCCCACAATCTCAATATTCCGGAAAAAGTGTCCCGTTGATGGCCAGCACGGCACGGAAACCGGGATTCTGGAGGGCGACCAGGGAGTTTTTTCCCAGGACCATGAGAACGATGACAAGAACACCGCCGGCAGCGATCGTAATTGAGGGCGCATATCAACCGCACTGGAGGAGAAAAAGCTCGCCGAGGAGGAAAAAAATGTGCTTTTCCTCTCGCCCACGCAAATCCTTGGCTGGAGATGACCTTGGGTGTGGCAGGGGTTACTCTATACATTATGCATATTTGAAAATAAAAACTTGCGAAAAATAAGTTTTTTTATCTATAGCTTTTTTTACTACGGTCATTAGGGGTGACATTGGGTCTGAGGGGTGAGATTGGGTCATACAAATTTTTGCATTTTTGTATTACCCAATCTCACCTCCAGATCCCTGATCACTTTTGATGATGACATTATTCTTTATTGATTCTCTAAAAATTGCATTTTTTTATCGAGATTTTTAATTTTGCGGGCTGGTCATACAAAATGAGTATGTAAATAAATGAAAATTTGTATCTTGAGATTTTTTCCGTATCTTGAGATTTTTTTTCCGTATCTTGAGATGAGATTCGGTGTCTTCGACAAAATTGTTGATTATAATTAGGTCTTATCAGAAAAAAAAACTATAATATACCCACTTTTTTTATATGTTATATGAGCAACTCTCTACGAAATCGGCCGATTTGGACCATTTTTATTTTTTGTATTTTTTGATTTGGCTCAAACTTTGTGGGGGCCTTCCCTATGACCAAAGAAGCTATTTGTGTCATTGGTTCAACCATACAAGTCTCCGTACAATTTTGGCTGCTGTCCATACAAAAATGGTATGTAAATATTCAAACAGCTGTAACTTTTGAGTGAATTTTCTGATCGATTTGGTGTCTTCGGCAAAGTTGTAGGTGTTGTTGAGGACTATTGAGAAAAAAATAGGTACACGGAAAAAAAATTAGCAGACATTGAATATTACGCCAATTTAAAATTCTACTCTTAATTTAAAAATTTTCAAAATATTTTTTTCGAAAAGATCGGAAAATTTCACGAATGTTTCATGTATTAACATTGAAAATCGGACCATTAGTTGCTGAGATATTGTCATTAGAAAATGGTGGGTTGCTTTAATGAAATTTAGAAAACTCCAATTTTCGTGTTTCTTTTTATTAAAGCGGCTCTATCTCAGCAACCTGAGGTCCAATCTTCAATGTCTCTTAGACAATTTTATAGCAAATTTTCTAAACTTTTCAAAACAAATATTTTTGGAAATGGTCACTCATGGTCACTATTTTTAAAAATCGAAAAACTGCAAATATTTCGCTAAAATCAAACTTTCGGTGGCTATATCTTGAAAACGGAGCCTTTTATCAAAAATTCTGTAAAGTACTTTTCGATTGCAAATTCAATTTTGCATTAAAAAATAACGTCAAATTTGTTTTTGCATGAAACTTCGATTTTTTCCAAAAATCACTATTTTTTCAAAAATTCATAACTCGGCGGCAGATTTTTTGACCATGTTTCTCTATGGCTCAAAAGTTGCGGATTTTTGTCCCCTAAAACATATCAAAAAATCTCGAAAATCAAAAATACGTATTTTGGGAAATTGAGTTTTAGTGAAAAAAAAAGTTGATTAAAAAATCTGCAAATTTTTTTTCCGTGTACCTATTTTTTCTCAAAAGTCCTCAACAATACCTACAACTTTGCCGAAGACACCAAATTGATCAGAAAATTCACTCAAAAGTTACAGCTGTTTGAATATTTACATACCATTTTTGTATGGACAGCAGCCAAAATTGTATGGAGACTTGTATGGTTGAACCAATGACACAAAATAGCTTCTTTGGTCATAGGGAAGGCCCCCACAAAGTTTGAGCCAAATCAAAAAATACAAATAAAGTCCATTTCCGGTTTTGGTAGAGAATTGCTCATATGGGACTCAAAAAGACATCTGCCTATTTTGAAAAATATGTGATTTTTGCAAATTATCAAAATTGTGGTCAAACAAAATTCAACTTAATTAAATTTGCATTTAAAATGTACTTAACCGAATTTTTGATAAAGTGCACCGTTTTGGAGTTATAATAACTATTAGGTTACAATTTTCGAAAAAATTAACATTTTTCGTTTGCTAAGTGCTAAGAAAAATTCCTACAATTTTCTCTTTAAGACTTTAAAAATTGGACAATTAGTTTCTAAGATACAGCCTTACTAAGAATTTGAATTGGTGAAAATTTGTTTTTCCAAGTGTCACTTAGTTAGCCTATCATTTTCAACTGACAATATCTCGGAAACTATTGGTTCAATTCTCAATGTTTAAAAGAGAAACTTGAGTGAAATTTCTTTCAATTTGTTCTTAAATATGAAATGACGAAAATAATCTATTTATAGACCATTTCAAAATTTATACCTGATTTACAAAATTATAAATTATTTTTATTGAAAAGATAAAAAAAAAAATCACAATAGTTTCATTTTTTAACATTAAAACCATTTTTTAATTTGCATTTATCTTGTTAAGTTTATGTTTGTTTTAGGTAGTATTTGGCTTATTCTATGAACTTATTCATGAGTATGGTGGATTTGCACTATAAACGTGATTATTAGGGTGGGTCATTTTTTTCGAAAGTGCTTGGATCCGGTTGAAATAAGGGCCATCTTGTAGGGGGTACCCATTGGGACTCTCATACCAAGTTTGAGCGCATTTGGTTGAAAACTGGCTTGTCGCTCGGGGGTTAAAGTTTACATGGAAATTCATATGGGAAATGCGTGATTTTACTTCAAACGCTCCTACAAGCTAAGCGACAAACTTTTTTTTTTTTTTTTTTTTTTTAATTTGTGTTTATTTTAATTTTCTTTTCCATGTACATTCATTCAGTTAAAATATTATTGAGTGTCCAATCACAATCAATGACTTTTCACCTCAATTTTAAATACTAGCAACTTTCATTTATTCATGAAATATTGTAGCTTTCGCTATTCAGTGATTTCAAATGTAGGAGGTCCTACATGTACAAAAGGGAAAAGGGATACCTTAAAACTAACTTATAAACTATATAAAGAGCGGATCAAAGCAGCTGAAGACTGCAATGATTTTTGTCGAAATGCATCAATTATCTTATTGGACATAACATCCAAAGTGTCAACTTCGGCTAATTGATGAAGTTCACTGGTGCTGAACCAGGGAGGAAGTTTCAGAATCATTTTCAGAATTTTGTTCTGAATCCTCTGAAGTTTTTTCTTCCTGGTTAAGCAACAGCTTGTCCAGATCGGCACAGCATAAAGCATGGCAGGTCTGAAAATTTGTTTATAAATTAACAGTTTATTCTTGAGACAAAGTCTAGAATTCCTGTTTATAAGTGGATACAAACATTTAATATATTTGTTACATTTAACCTGGATACTTTCAATGTGATCCTTGTAAGTAAGGTTTTTGTCAAAAGCAAGTCCAAGATATTTCACTTTATCCTCCCACTTTAAATTTACCTCATTCATCTTTATAATGTGATGACTTTTTGGTTTAAGAAAATCAGCCCTTGGTTTGTGAGGGAAAATAATAAGTTGAGTTTTTGCAGCATTTGGAGTAATTTTCCATTCTTTCAAATAAGAATTGAAAATATCCAAGCTTTTTTGTAATCTTCTTGTGATGACACGAAGGCTTCTACCTTTGGCGGAGATGCTTGTATCATCAGCAAAAAGTGATTTCTGACATCCTGGGGGCAAATCAGGCAAGTCAGAAGTAAAAATATTGTATAAAATTGGACCCAAAATGCTTCCTTGAGGGACGCCGGCACGTACAGGTAGTTGATCAGATTTGCTATTCTGATAACATACCTGCAGAGTACGATCCGTCAAATAATTTTGAATAATTTTCACGATATAAATCGGAAAATTAAACCTTTTCAATTTAGCAATCAAACCTTTATGCCAAACACTGTCAAATGCTTTTTCTATGTCTAGAAGAGCAGCGCCAGTAGAGTAGCCCTCAGACTTGTTGCTTCGAATTAAATTTGAAACTCTCAACAACTGATGAGTAGTTGAATGCCCAAGGCGAAATCCAAACTGCTCATCAGCGAAAATTGAATTTTCATTAATGTGCGTCATCATTCTATTAAGAATTATTCTTTCGAATAATTTACTAATAGATGAAAGCAAACTAATGGGCCGATAGCTTGAGGCTTCAGCAGGATTTTTATCCGGTTTTAAAATCGGAACTACTTTGGCATTTTTCCAACTACTGGGAAAATATGCCAAATCAAAACATTTGTTGCAAATTTTGACCAAGCTACTTAAAGTTGCTTCAGGTAATTTTTTAATTAAAATGTAAAAAATGCCATCCTCACCAGGGGCTTTCATATTTTTAAACTTTTTGATAATAGATTTTATTTCATTCAGATCCGTATTAAAAACATCATCTGATGAAAACTGTTGTTCAACAATATTCTGAAATTCTATTGAAATTTGATTTTCAATAGGACTCAGAACATTTAAGTTGAAATTATGAGCACTCTCAAACTGCTGAGCAAGTTTTTGAGCTTTCTCCCCATTAGTTAATAAAATATTATCACCATCTTTTAAAGAAGGGATTGGTTTCTGAGGTTTCTTAAGAACCTTTGAAAGTTTCCAAAAAGGTTTGGAATAAGGTTTAATTTGTTCGACATCTCTTGCGAACTTTTCATTTCGTAGGAGAGTGAATCTATGGTCAATAACCTTTTGCAAATCTTTTTGAATTCGTTTCAGTGCAGGATCACGAGAACGTTGATACTGTCTTCGGCGAACATTTTTCAGACGAATCAGAAGCTGAAGATCGTCATCAATAATGGGAGAATCAAATTTGACTTGGACTTTAGGAATAGCAATATTCCTAGCATCCAAAATTGCATTAGTTAAAGATTCCAAGGCTGAATCAATATCAGCTTTGGTTTCTAAAACAAAATCATGATTTAAATTATTCTCAATATGATGCTGATACCTGTCCCAATTAGCTTTGTGGTAATTAAACACAGAACTATTGGGTCTGGTAACTGCTTCATGAGAAAGTGAAAAAGTTACTGGAAGGTGATCAGAATCAAAATCAGCATGAGTCACTAAAGGACCACAATACTGACTTTGATTTGTCAAAACCAAATCAATTGTTGATGGATTTCTAACAGAAGAAAAGCAAGTTGGTCCATTTGGGTATAAAACCGAATAAAGACCAGAAGTGCAATCTCTGAACAGAATTTTACCATTGGAATTTACTTTTGAATTATTCCAAGATTGGTGTTTGGCATTAAAATCACCGATGATCAAAAATCGAGATCTATGCCGAGTAAGTTTATTCAAATCCCCTTTGAAATAATTTTTATTTTCCCCAGTGCATTGGAAAGGCAAATATGCAGCTGCAATCATAATTTTCCCAAAAGAAGTTTCAAGTTCAATGCCCAAACTTTCAATAACTTTTAACTTAAAGTCACGTAACGTGCTATAAGTCATACTACGGTGGATAACTATTGCAACTCCACCGCCATTTCGATTCATTCTGTTATTGGTTATAACTTTATAATCTGGATCACTTTTCAAATAAGTGCCAGTTTTTAAAAATGTTTCGGTTATAACAGCAACATGCACGTTATGAACTCGTAAAAAGTTGAAAAATTCATTTTCTTTCGCTTTTAAAGAGCGAGCATTAAAATTCATAATATTGATGGAATTACTTAGATCCATGATTAAACTTCAGGGTAAGAACAACATCATTCGCAAATTTTAATCCAATCTGGATTGCTTCCATCATGGATGTAGCATTACTCATTGTTTGAATCAAACCAAACAGTGAGTTTTGCAAAAAAGTCATTTTTTCAAACGTAACATCGCCGAGATCAGAAGATCCCAAAGCGTTGCCAGCAGAAACATTTTCAAATGAAATTTGAGGTACCTGCCCAATTTGAAAATTGGTAGAGGATTTAAAATTCGTGGAAGAACCCGAACCCGAAACGACGTTGGCATAAGAAATGCCATTGCTGTTACCTAACTTTTCCACGGTAGGGGTATTGTTCGAGTGAGACAGCACGAACGTTTGATTTAAAGATGCAGGTACAACCTGACTTTGAGAAAATTTCAGTTTGGATTTCGGCTGATGCTTAGCACGAGAATCCAAAACCTTTTTTCTGATGGGGCAATCCCAGAAATTTGATTTGTGATTTCCACCACAATTTGCACATTTAAATTGGGTGACTTCTTTCACGGGACAATTGTCCTTGTCGTGAGAAGAATCCCCGCAAACCATGCATTTTGGAACCATGGCGCAATGATCAGTACCGTGACCGAATGCCTGGCAACGCCGGCACTGGATCAGATTCTGGCCATTACCGCCATGTTTCTTAAAATGCTCCCACTTTACCCGTACATGGAACAAAAACTGAACTTTGTCCAAAAGTTTCAAATTGTTGATTTCATTTCTGTTGAAATGAATCAGATAAAATTGTGAAGTCAAACCAAAGCGAGAAATATTCCCGTTTGATTTTTTCTTCATCGGTATTACTTGGGATGGGGCAAAGCCAAGCAACACCTTAAGTTCGTTTTTGATCTCATCCACCGACAAGTCGTTGGAGAGACCTTTCAAGACCGCCTTGAATGGCCGAGCATTCTTGGTCTCATACGTGTAGAAATTGTGTTTGTGGTTTTTCAAATAACCAACAAAAGTTTGGTGATCTTGTAAAGATTCCGTCAACAAGCGACATTCTCCTCTTCGACCAAGCTGGAACGAAACCTTCAAATTGCAAGTTTCCTTGCAATTCTTCAGTTGCGTTCGAAAGCTGGCCAAATCGGAGACGGAAGTCACTACAATTGGCGGAGCCTTTACTCGTTTCTCGACGGCAGTAGGCTCAGTACGAGGAGAAGGATCCTTGTCAACAGTTTCGGATAAAACACCGAAACCGTTTGCCAATGGAATTGGAGGATTGACCTCACTTTCAGAATCAGAATCAGACCTCAGAAGAGGCTGTTTTCTTTTTCTGTTTCCGTTAGCCGGTTTAGCGTTCAAACGCTTCACCGACGTAACGATCAAATCTTCAGAAGATTTGCGTTTACCTTTGTTTTGACGCATTTTGCAAGCAGAGTTCTCTTGAAAAGATGGCTTTGTTTGTAAAATACAACAAAATTTCAGGTGGGGTTAGTCTTGAAAAGACTGTTTAGAATTTTGGAAAATAACTCAGGTAGTCTTTAAAAAGACTGTGAATTTTGTTTGAAATAACTCTGAACTTAGGTAGTAAAAAATACCGCAGCTCTAGTGTCCGTTCACCACGAAGGTTCGCAAGACACTGAAGCGACAAACTTTAGTCCACACTTACACTAGGTAGCCATGTCGGGAGTGGTCCGCGGAACATTTTTCTCTAAGGGTTCATGGTTATACGTTCAACCAAGCTTCCCATGCGCCAGTGCCAACGCACACCGCGGGTTTGGTTTTCTAGCTTCGGTACGTGCCTGAACCCATTTATGTATTGGTATCTTGGTACATCGTACCAGCGCACCACGACACTCTCGGCTCGCCCCATCGGTTTTGTGTCTGGCACTCACCCATGGCATGAACCCAGCGTGCCGTGGTACGTGTCGTGGTATTGAACCCGTTTTGTACCGCCAGCGCGTACCACGGCACGTGCCTCGGCTCGTAACGAGTGAAGCACCTTGGCTCATATACCGGGTTCATGCCATGGGTGAGTGCCAGACACAAAACCGACGCGGCGAACCGAGAGTGTCGTGGTGCGCTGGTACGACGAACCAAAATACCCTCGGTTCGTGTGAGTCGGGTACGGGTGTAAACCGAACAAAGCAGGCGCAAAGCAAACCCGAGGTGCAAGTGATCCGCGTGTACCGCACGGTGCAGGGAAGCTTGCGTTCAACCCTGAGCTTGCGCAACGCAGATTTATCCGGCGGCGCCGGATTCCTTCAAAATCTCCGTTTTTATGGTCAACGCATGCTACGAAACTATGAAGCATTGTGTAAATAAATGGCAAACACGACGCCAAACGTCAACCCAATGGAAGCAGGAAACAACAGTCGAATTCGCTGGCCCACTGGCAAATATTCGTCATACAGTTTCCTGTTGAATGGGATGGAGCTCATGTCCACATTAACGCTCAAAGGTATGAAAAATAAAACCTGCAATTAAACCGGAACCCAAAAATATTCTTGATTTCAGGACGTGGTGCGGAAAAAGTTAGTCGGGTGGTGGTGTTCTTGGAAAACCCGATCACTTCGACGTCCGGTGGGAGGCTGGGGCAAAAAGTCCTGTACGAGACACGGGAATGATTCCGACGCCCTTGATGACGGTGACCAGGGCCGAATATAAGGAACGTGGACGACGAAGATTTTCTAAGTTCGACCGGTACACGAAGGTCGAGTTAAGTTGATAGCTGTTCCAACGCGATTCGTGTGGCAAACGAACAACGTATTTTTAGAACGTATATAGAGTTAGTGTTAGCTTAAATAAAAGTGATTCCATGTTTTTTTATGTTTTAGATTGAATAAAATCCGTTGTTAGAGAATTATTTGTATATTTTTTTACATTTTATTCCAATTTGCTCCAAACTTCGAAGCGTTACCTCGAAAATAACGCTCATTTAGGGACATGTGGGTAGCAAAGCAGTTCAACTGTCCGTGCTGCCGGTGGAAACTGTCCACCGCCGGGTTGAACAAGGCATTCGAACACATGCATCATGTATACAATCGACTTGTAGCCAACAAGATCCCCAACCGATGCTCGTAACATCGTAAGAAGCCAGCCGTGAGACAAAAAGTGAAGTGTATTCGACGTCAACAAAACCCTGCACAGTAGGTACTTTTTCCCACATTGATGGATCTTGTCCAATCGCCTAGACTCACTCCGGATCTTGCACAGACATTCGTCACAACAAACACTTCCCGTGCCGTTGGGCATAGTTCTACACTTAGAATTGATGCACGCAGTGATGCGACCTGTTCTCGGTGAATACCGTGGCCACTATAGCAAATGGCCAAGCTGGGGGTTTAATTTTTTGTGATTCACGGAACTTCCACGGTACACGACGAGGAAACTCTTTTTGGCACAGGTTTTTTCACCGAGTGTCTCTCCATGTTATTGGATGAAACGTTTTTCATGCTTCCATTGGGTTGACGTTTGGCGTCGTGTTTGCCATTTATTTACACAATGCTTCATAGTTTCGTAGCATGCGTTGACCATAAAAACGGAGATTTTGAAGGAATCCGGCGCCGCCGGATAAATCTGCGTTGCGCAAGCTCAGGGTTGAACGTATAACCACGAACCCTTAGAGAAAAATGTTCCTTGGACCACCCCCGACACGGCTGCCTAGTGTAAGTGTGGACTAAAGTTTGTCGCTTAGCTTGTAGGAGCGTTTGAAGTAAAATCACGCATTTCCCATATGAATTTCCATGTAAACTTTAACCCCCGAGCGACAAGCCAGTTTTCAACCAAATGCGCTCAAACTTGGTATGAGAGTCCCTATGGGTATCCCCTACAAGATGGCCCTTATTTCAGCCGGATCCAAGCACTTTCGAAAAAAATGACCCACCCTAGTGATTATATTCCTTCGTGGTTCTCAAATTCATTAACGCAATTATCAATTTGGGAATTTTCTGTTTTCCGTGTAATTAGACTACACATGGAAAACTCATTTTCATTGTTTCGAATACTTTGTGAAGCTGTATCTCAGAAACTAATAAAGCAATTTTCTTAGCCTCAAAGAGAAAATTGGAAGAAATTTTCTCAGATTTTCAAAAATTATTTTTTCGAAAATACTTTTCTCATAAAAAGTATTTTAGAAATAAAAACAACGAAAATAAATCGATAAGATATAACCAAAAGTGGCTATACTTAAAGAATGGTACATTATTCGGTTTTGATTTTTTTCAATTTTTATCCGTTTTTTTGACATAATAAAAAAACACTATTTTTTCAAATAATTATATCTAATAGACCAGATTTTGCACCAACACGCACTATGGCTCAAAAAAAAAATATTTATTTGCAATTCCGCTGTGAAACTGTCAACTTTTCCTGTCCTTCTGGAGAAACGAAACGGCCTACTTTTCCCTACAAAAAATAACTGAATGGAAAATTAATACCCTTCAATACCAGTGCTGAAAAGTTGAACTATTCAACACTAGTATCGAAAAGTAACAATTTTCAATATTATTTGTTTTGAACGTTGAATTTACTAAACACATCAATGTTTGACATAACATTACATTCATGAATTGTTTTTCGGATTTGCAAAAAATGGTGTAAGCAACTCGATGCAAAACTAGATTTTTTTAGCACTCGCCGTATTTATCCAACCCGGCATTTTGTATTATAAAGTATTTTGAGAATTCAAGTTTTAATGATAAAAAAATAAATGAAAAAATCGGATTTTTTCCGTGTATCAATTTTTTAGAAAAGTCCAAATCATTATTGTTATAAAGTTATAATCGGCAAATAAATGAGTGGTACAAATGAAAAACAAGAATCAAAGGAATAATTATGTGAAACTTCATTCATATGAAACACAACATATTTTTTAGAGAATGTCTTTCCTTTTTTAAATCAAATATTAAGCATTTAATCATGAAAAGCTTTTTTGTTAATTTACTTGTTCGGAAAAGTATAAGGTATTTTAAGCACAATTCACCAATAAATTGTAGCCACTTAAAAAAATACTGTTTCCTTAAAAAAAAAACACAGACAAACATAATTTCGAAAAAAAGGTCATAAATGGTTTTTATTTTGAAAAAAAATAGTTACGGTCAAAAATGTTTATGATTTATTGATTTACATTTAATATTTTACCGCCAAACCGAATATAATTTAAAAAAAAAAACTTTCAAAGAAGTTAAATATCATCTGAACCCCTGCCCTTCACTTGAACCAGCAACGATTCTGCTGCTGCAGCCCGTAGGGATTGTAAAAGTGGTAAACCTGCATCCTGCAGTGCCCTCAACCTGCTCGTTTTTGCATCCTACCCACACCCAAGTTTGCACCGTGGGTAATGATAATAATATGAAAATCGTCTACGTGCTCAATTTGCATAAAAATTGACAGGAGAATTTTCCCCAAATAAATTTTCCAATTAAAATTAATACACAACGGTGAGCTGACCTGGAGCTTTTTAAACCCCCGTGAAGTATGCAATGCTCGAGAGGTACGGTGTGGTGCACAGCTCCTCCAAGGGACAATAAAAATCTTGTTGTTTTTGCTTCCTCCCGGGCGGATGGATGAGCTCAAGTTGAGATAATGATGTTTAAGCAAAGTGCATGGGATGTGATGGTTCATCCATTGCTTCCATGTTAGTCGTAAGGAAGCTAGGGTGTGTAGTGTTAATGATTCTGAAGATTAAGTTAGTCGTTGGAACAAACAGGGACAAGGATCATGACTGTAGCGTAATAATTAAGGTAATTATTTGTGGAGCTTGTTTTACAAAACTAGCATTTGTTGAAGAAAATCGTTTTATTTATTATTTCTCCATGCACGATTTAATAATAGTAGTTTATGCAACAAGTTGCAAAAAGAGGATTTTTTCAGCACGAGTCGTACATTTATCCAACGAGGTTCACCGAGTTGGATAAATACGAAGAGTGCTGAAAAAATCAAGTTTTGCAACAAGTTGCTTACAACATTTTTTGAAATTCCGAAAACACCCTTTGAGTGAAATTTTGAGTCAAATTTTCATGAATTTGTCAATAAATCGTTTAAATCAAAAAAATGTTGAAAAGTGTTACTTTTCGAAACAAGTGCTGAAAAGTTAAACTTTTCAGCACCCATTTCAGTGCTGAAAAGTAGAACTTTTCAGCATTTATTTTGAAAAGTGTTGCTATTCGATTCTGTTATTTTTGGTACAGAAAAGTAGGCTATTTCGTCGTTCAAGAATGACAGGAAAAGTAAGTAGTTTCACGACGGAATTACAAAAATCTATTTGTATGAAACAAAATAAACTAAAACCAAATCAAAAACCCAAAACCCAGGCAAGGTTATTTGCGGTGAAATGTGATAGCCGGTCGCACACTTCTTCAACCGCCAGAACGCCGACAACAGTCGTGGAAAAGCAATCAGATGGAAGGAAAATTTTTCAAATTAAAAACACATTAACAGTTTGCGGTGGCACTCGGCGGCCCCACTAAGTGTGTGTGTGTGTGCGCGCGCAAGTGTGGTTTGTTTTTCTCCCGATTCGGGGAATAAGTTTGTCCGCGTTTTTCGATTTGCAATATTCCAGGCCAAAACCGCACAAACACCACAAGAGGCAAACCACCACGCCACGGTGGTGGAAACAGGTTCAATTTGAATAATTCAGAGTTGCCACATTGTCTGTTCACATAGCACTGACTTTTGGACCGTGTATTTTTGCGTGCGGAAAAACGATTCGAATTGATGATGATGACAGTGCGGTATGTTTCAGGGCGATAATTCGATTTAAATATCGAATTATGGACTGCGGAGTTTGGTATCAGAAGTGTGAATTAGGTGAAACCAAAATGTTCAGATATTAAGTATATTAACATGAAAACGTTGATTTTCTCATTAGGCTTTCAATGGAAATTTAGGTGCAATCAACTGAAATTGATTTAAAATGCATTCCCCTGTGTTTAAAATCATTTGTAGCATGTTTGGGTTGATTTAAACATATTTTGATTTTTTGAAAATTTTCGATGTTTAATATTGCAAAAAGTTTGTTTTCGCAATTTTTTTTGTTTTCGTCAAATCTTTTTTTTTTGAAAACTAATGATTCCAAAACAACTGAACTAGTGTAAAATGCATTTTAAAACACTTCTTGCATTCCAATGTTCGGACTATGGCTTGTTATTTTAATTTTTATATGTTTTTATTTTTTGTTTGTTTCAATAAAATAAATGGTTTGAAATGACAACACAAGGTATATTTTTCAAAAAAATACCAGAATTCTTTTGGAAAATGTTAAACTACTTCGATAGTAAAAGACTAAAAGAACCATACTGATAACTGTCAACCTCAGCCATGATAAATTGCCAGCTACTAATTAAAATCGGGCAGCGAAGCAGAAGTGAGAAAAAGTGGTCGAAATTTGGCAAACCACTTGTCAGACCACTAACTAGAGGACAGTCTAGAAATAATTCAACCAATGACGAAAGATCTTCTCTGAGAAAGCAGCAAGTTGCACTGGAGTGAATTTTGGTGTTCCATGAAATTTAATTGGTCAAAAATAAATAAACTTATTGAACTTATTCCATTATTTGATTCCTTAAATTGTATGTGGCATTTTTGATATTTTATTAAATCAAATGCCTGTATAAATAATTTTATACCTTTAAAAAATGTTAAATTTAACATCTAAAACTACATCTTTTTTTCTCAAGTAAAATTTATCATTTTCACAAATAATTAATGTTAAAATTGCTTAAAAATAAGATAACTTTCAGCAAACCAAATTTTTAACATTTGAAAAAAATATCAGTGCATTAACAGTAGTCAAGAGTATACCAAATACGCTCTACATTCATTAATGATTTTAAAAAAATCAGTTTATAACATTACCTAGAGATTGACGATGACCAAAAATTGATTTCAACACGGTTTCAGGTTTTTTTTCTCGTTAGATCGTAGAGGAGCAATTCTCTACGAAATCGGTCAATTTTTATTAATTATAATAATTTTTATATTTTTTAATCCAGCTGAAACTTTTTTGGTGCCTTCGGTATGCACACAGATAAAAAAATGATGGTAATATTCATCAAGAAATGGTGACAGGTTTTGTGTCAAATAAATGATTAACTTTACCCCAGAAAATGATGAATTTCACCTCCGTGTACGCACGAGAGCAAGCAGCAGTCAAGTGCTCTGTGCTCTACCGTTTTTTCGAAATTTTTCGCCGTAGTTGATAGTGATTACTCGCGAGTTTGCTTCTCCAGCATGCCAAAGGCCGGCTGTGGCCGTGGCAGTTCGAGTGCGGCCTCGAAAAACCCGCGAAGTTCGTCTACCGGCCGTGTGCAAAAAGGTAAACAAACAAACGCCGTGTCGGCCGCCATCGCGCAGGCTCCCCTGAGCGCAGATGGAATCGACAAAAAGTATCTACATCCCGGATACGTTCCGAGATCACCAGTGCGAATCCGTTCCGGTACTTCCGGTGCCACGACCAGTGGCACATCAACATCCGCCAACATCTCCATCAGGAACGAGTTCCAGATGCTGAGCGACGACGAAGAAAACAATAACACCGACGGTAGCAGCACTACCGACGACGACGACGATGACTGGCGTGCACGGAAGAAAGTGTCAACGCCAAAAAAGAACAATTCTCCAAAGGAACGTAGACCACCTCCAATTTTTGTTTTGGACACGTTGGCGGACGATGTTGACGAGTTGCTGGAAGGCGTCGGATATTGTCTGAAAATCGGTAAGCCGTCAGTGCAAGTTTACACATTTGACGAAAAGAACTTTGACCTGGTTGTGGAGAAATTGAAGCGTCAAAACTTCAAGTTTTACACATTCGACCCCGTGCAGAAGACTGCCGTTAAGGTCGTTTTGCAGGGGTACCAAGACCGCCCGATCTCCGACCTCAAGAAGGACCTCTCGGGTGCTGGCATAACGCCGCGTGACATAAAAGTCCTCTCGCGGAAGACAACAGTAACAGGTACACACACCCTGTACCTGTTATACCGCGGCACCGTCAAAATTCAAGACCTGCGGCGAACTACGGCGTTGGACGGGTTTTGGGTAAACTGGCGGTTCTACTCAAAGAACCCGTCGGACGCAGCACAATGCCACCGTTGCCAGAAATTATGCCACGGCTCGCGGAACTGCAACCTCCCGCCCCGCTGTGTGAAGTGCGGTGAATCAAACATCTCTGAGGCGTGTGCACTGCCGTGCAAAGCGGACATGGGGTACAAGGCAGAGCAAACGAAGGCGCGCATCAAGTGCGCCAACTGCGGAGGTAACCATACCAACAACTACCGTGGATGCAGCGCACGGAAAAACTACCTCGAGGAGCAGGAAAAGAGGAAGAAGAATGCAGCAGCGTCTCACCCTCCTCAGCGAAGTACGAGCGAAACCGTGCCGGCAGCTGGTCATCGTATGGTTCCAGCGGACAACTCAGCGTTCCCTCCTGGATGGGGGCAATCGTTCGCCAGCGTGGTCGCTGCCGGCAGTGGCAATACGGCCCAGCAAGAAGTTATCGGAGAAGATCTCTATACCCTGCCAGAGTTCTTTGCTCTCACAGGGGAGATGATGACGCGGTTTCGGACCTGCCGTAACAAGGCGGGGCAATTCCTGGCCCTTGAGGAGCTGATGATCAAGCACATCTATAAAGGATAAAAAACTGTGATCTAGTTTTAAGCTTTTTCTATTTCTATCCCCTTTCCCTTGCAATTTTAGTAAGTTTTTTTTATTATTTTTTTCTTACTCTTGGTGACACCTTTATTTACAAGCAATAACTGTTCCAAAATGGATTATGATGTAACACACAGCTGTAAGGAACTCCAAAACTCTGTTATGTACCTCAAAAGAACTTATTGTATCTTGATTATTCACCAATAAAACCGAATTGAAATTGAAAAAAAAATGATGAATTTTCATCAGTTTTTGATGAATATTCATCAGGTTCACATTTTTACACATTTGTTATGTAATATTACTCAAAAAAAAGGTAATATTCAACCTACCAAATTTTCAACATTCAAAAATTCAACTTTTTATTCTGTGTGACCAAAGAAGACATTTTGCATCATAAGTTTGTCAATGTGATTTTCCATACAAATTTGGCAGCTGTCCATATAAAAATGATTTATGAAAATTCATAAATCTGTATCTTTTAAAGGAAATTTTTGATCGATTTGGCGTCTTCGGCAAAGTTGTACGTATGGATAAGGACTATACTGAAAAAAATGATACACGTTAAAATTTTTTTTGCTGATTTTTTATTTCATTTTTTGTCACTAAAACTTGATTTGCAAACACTATTTTTAATTTTTTTTATATATTTTAGGGGACATCGAATGCAGTTGTGTTATCAGAAATTTCTAGAAAGGGCCGAGTTATGTTTTTTGAATCAATACTGATTTTTTTCAAAAAATCCAAATGTAAAATCTAATTTGCAATCAAAAAGTACTTAAGTTAAATTTTGATAAAGCGCACAATTTTTAAGTATAAGCCATATTTAGGTAACTTTTTTAAAAATAGCCGCAGTAATTCAAAGAAAAGCTGAGAAAATTATCTATATTTAACTTTTTTGAACCTTGTTGACACGACCCTCAATTGCTCAGTCAAAGATTTTTTGCACAACCTGGAAAGTTCTGAAAAGTTGGCATTTGATGTACCCTAAAACATAATAAAAAAAAGTAGTGTTTGTTTGCAAATCAAGTTTAAGTGACAAAAAATGATATCATTTTTTCCAGTGTATTTGTTATTCATATCACAACTTTGCCGAAGACACAAAATCGATCAAAAAATTCCTTCAAAAGATACAGATTTTTGAATTTTCATACATCATTTTTATATGGACAGCTGCCAAGTTTGTATCGAAAATTATATGGACAAACTAATGATGCCAGATGGCTTATTTGTGCCTTCTTTATCTAAAAAAGATTCAGCCTGATAAAAAAATGCAACAACAAAAAATCTAATGATCGAAATCTGAGAGAATTGCTCAGATACTAATTTAGAGTATTTAAATGGGATTTTTGTTTTGTTTTTTACTGTGGCCAACATTGTATGAAATATGTATCGAGAATTTTTTGACGCATAATTGCTCATACAGTTTCAGACAAATCAAAAATTGATATCGTTGTTCAAAATTCAAGATTTCTTTATTTCAAAAAAGCCAATAGAGCAACTTTTAATACAGCTCACAACACAAAACTCTGGTGCGACGGTTAACAACAAATGAGCGGATTTTTACACACAAAATTTATGAACACGTTCCGTCCAGCGACGACAAACGGCATGCGATCTGCTCAGAAGAATAAAGTACAATTTAAGGTTTGCTCTCCTTTGGTAGCCAGTAATTTTTCTTGGTAACAATGTGAAAGGGCGCAATGTATTTTTTTTGTATTATTTTGTCGATACTTAATGTGATTTGATTGAACAGTTGATTTTTACGTTGCATAGATTAAACTACATTTTCAGCGAAGTCCCCTTCAGACATTTTACTTTGTTACCCCCTCAGAAGGACCGGTCGCAAAAGGCTCTATACTGTGCAAACACCTTCAAGAAGGCACGGCGGGTGATGGTCGGTAGCACCTTAAATTAGCTGCATGCCTGACTACTGACTGGGCTCTTCCTTCGTGCTACAAGCAACGACTTGGATGAGTAGTTGGGAATGTTCACGGGTAACAGCTGGCTGGCTGGCTGGCGTTGACTGGAATGTCTTGTGGAGATCGCGCCATCGGGGAAGGGATTCCTGGGGCTACTGGAGGGTGTAAATTTTTGACGGAACAACGCACCGGCACCTTCACTGTTGGCTGACGTTATTTATTTTATTGTTGCACGCTAGATGGGACCGACTACAGGTATGCAAGGGTTCTGTAACTTGTAACGATTCCCGTGGTGGCTTGGCGGCATCGGAAAAGAAAATGTAGTAGCAGTCTGAGAATAGTGAAACTAATGAACTTGGTGACCGTTTATGGGCCGGCGACATTGATTGATATTGATGAAGAGGATGCTTCGATTTTTGCAACATGTTGGGTAATTTCAGTCGTAGTTCAGGAATTTAATAGTGCATTATTGTCACTTTTCATATAGAAAAAGTTTCCATCTGTCGTGCTATCTTAACACAGCCTGAAAAATGATGTAAGTGCAACAACTGGCCGAAGGAATTTCAAAGGGATCGGAAATTTTCACAAATGTTTCATATTCTATCATTGTAAATCGGACCATAAGTTGGTGAGATATCGACGTTAGAAAATGGTGGGTTGTTTGGGTGAGACTTAGAAAACATCAATTTTCCTGTTTTTAAATCTTTGCATGACAATATCTCAGTAACTAAAGGTCGTATCATCAAAGTTGAAAAAAGTAAAATATAGAGAATTTTCTCAGCCATAAAAAAATATGTTTGCAATAAGCGGGCAAACATGTGCACTAATTTAAAAAAATGAAAAACTGCGACTATTTTTACAAAAGTAACCTAAAAATGCCTATAACTTGAAAACGGTGCACTTTATCAAAATTTAAAATTTCATTCTACATCGAAAAATGAAGTAAAACAATTTTGGCGATCAATATTTAGATTTTTTTTTAAATCAGTATTGATTCAAAAATTCATAACTCGTTCAAAGATTTTTTACACAACCTGGAAATTTCTGAAAAGTTTGATGTCCCCTAAAACCTATCAAAAAATTAAAATTAATTAAAAATGGGTAATTCTCCACCAACTCACACGAAATCGGGAAAAGTTGCCCCGAGGCAACTGCTGTGTGAGTTGGCGGAGAATTACCCAAATAGTGTTTTTTTGCAAATCAAGTTTTTTTTCAGTGTAGTCCTTATGCATACCTACAACTTTGCCGACGGCACCAAAGCGATCAAAAAATACATTCAAAAGATATTTTTGAATTTTTATACATAATTTTTGTATGGACATAATTTTTGTATAGCTGCCAAATTTGTATGGAGAATTAGATGGACAAACTAATGATGCAAAATGGCTTCTTGGAGCATACTGAGAGTAACATAAAAGTTTCAGCTGGATTCAAAAATGTAAAAAAAAATACAATAAAAAAAAGATCAATTTCGTAGAGAACAGCTCAGAATTAAAAGTTAAAATAATTTTAAAAAATAGTTTTTTTTGTTCATGATTTAACTATCAGAAGTCCCATACAAACCTCAGGTTAATCAAACATCGAAGAATCGGAACTTCATATAATCGAGGCTTCGAATAATCGAGTGTTGACTATACGACATATAATATACACAGAAAAAAAAATGATGGTAATATTCATCAGGAAATGGTGACAGACTTTGTGCCAAAAAAAAAGATAAATTTTACCTTTGAAAATGACGAATTTTCATCAGTTTCTGATAAATATTCATCAGGAGTAATATTACTCAAAAATGAGTAATATTCAACCAACCAATTTTTCCACATTCTATAATTCAACTTTTTTTCTTTGTAGCTTATTTATAAATGATTGAACTGACTAAACGACTTTTTTAAATCGCTAATAACTTTTCAGAATCGAGTTTTTAGCTGTGGTATGTTTTACGATGTCAACAATTTGTTAAAATGTTTTTTATTTGCAAATTTATTTGAGAGATAATAAAAAAAAACTTAATTTTACACAGAAAAAAAAGTTGAATTTTGGAATGTTGAAAATTTTCTAGGTTGAATATTACCTCTTTTTTTAAGTAATATTACAAAAAAAATGTGTAAAAATGTGAACCTGATGAATATTCATCAAAAACTGATGAAAAATCATCATTTTCTGAAGTAAAATTAATCAATTTTTTAGCCACAAAATCTGTCACCATATCCTGATGAATATTAACATCATTTTTTTTCTTTGTATACAACTTTCAATTCCTAAGTTTTTCCAGCGTTCATAATTAAGTTCAACATGTTTGGACTCGTTTAAAAATATATTGATTTTTTTTTTTGTAAAATTCCGATGTACAGTTCAACAAAAAGTTTTTTTTTTTGTGAAAAAACCAAATTTCGTCAGTGCTTAGATATTTTGAAACAAATGATCGCAAATCAACTGTACCGGTGTGAAATCCATTTTAAAGCACTTTTTTTTATCAGATTGAAATTTCAATTTTTTTTTTTTAATAAATATTGAATAAACAACCTGAATGTTTGCTCAGTAAACAGTAAACATTCGTAAAGTGAATATTAATTCAATTTTATTTTTTGCACCATTTCACTCAACGACTAACCCATTTTAACAAAGTCACACTCGCAAATAAAGCCCATTCAAGCATCCTTCAACAGTGCTTGTCCCAGCGTGGTGTCGATTTTGCATTTGCACACCATGTTTGCCATGTCCGAATCCCTAGTTCTGGTGAAGAGTGAAAAAAATGGCAGCACTATTTCCGGTGCGGATTGTGATGTTGTTTGTCAGTTACACACGTTTTAGAAAAATAATCCAGAACGCTTGTGACGGCATTTGGAGCGGTGTGTGGCAAAAATGACCGTTCACTCACTTTGCGCAAACACAATTGTACCGGAAAAAGGGTTCTCCTGGTGCTGGAACTGCGGTGGAAAACTGGTTGCAATTTTCCGTTCAAACAGTAAATGGATGGAAAATATACATTTTAACGTGGGAAAACACTCGCATTCGACGGTGCGATAGTTTTGCGAAATGGTAATGAATGTTGTTTTTTCTATATAGTTTCTAAATTGTATGTTCCGCAATGAAAATGGGCGCTCAGAAAATGGACAAATATTTACCGAACCGAAAGCCCTCCTGGCAGTACGGGTAAATAGTTTAGCCTACACGTTGGAACAATTTTCCGACTCTGAAAGTCCATTTGCTGGAAAATAAACAATGTTGTTTGCGTCCAAACAGGGGGCGCAATTTATTTGAGAATAACTTGCATCAACAGCATCGATAAACTCAATATTATTTTCATACGTTGCAATCAAAATTCATCTGCTCATTTGACATGTTAATAAACATTATGGATTGAACACGAAATATATCTACAATACGTTGTTCATTATTACATAAATCTTTTTCAGAACAACCAATGCGCCATAAGTTTTATACATACATAGGATCTTTTGAAAAAAGTTCTTGCTTACAAAAATGGTAAGAAATTTAAAATCGTATAAAAAAAATATCTTGTTATAGCTTTCAAAGAATTCCCTGCAAAAATTTGTAGAACCGTGAAAAGTTGTATCCCGTTTCATCTGCATTCAAATAATTTTAATCCTGACATTTCCACCAGCAAACAGAACTCGTTTGAAGAGTTAATTCATCATCCGGTAAAATTTGCTCCTCAAGTGCATCTTCTTCAAACAGAGTCCCTCGTCCTCCCCCGCAGCATCTTGACAGAGCGCCACTTCTTCACCGGCGTCGTCGTCGTTGCGGAACTCGCTCTAAGCTCAGCTCAACCGTACACATCTCGTCCCTAAAATCAGAAGCGAATTTCTTTGCTATTTAATTTGCACTCCGTTTCCGCTTCCGTTGGCCCCTAATTGTTTAATTCGTTTCCCGTTTTCATTTGCAGCTATTTACGTTCGTTATCCATTTTAATTATTTTTCCGCTCGAGCCACGGGTTTTGCTGCGAGTCTCTTTAGCATTGCAGCAGCACTGCACTGGTGTGTCGTGTCCTGCTCCTTGAGGCCCATATAAATCGTACACACAATAGTTTTTCCACTGGCTGGCTGCCTGCCTGACTGTGCTGTTGTACTGGAAATGTGCTCTGCGCCACCGAGTACCGACCAACCATCTCAGCCCGCTGCCCACAGCTTTGCTTTGTGGAAATTTTCTTCATTTCCCACCCAAGCTTTGGGAACCACTTGTTTTTTTCCGAGTTTCCGCTGCCTCAAGAAAAGAATTGTGGAGGTGATTGTGGGCTGGCGTTGATTTGTTCAACTTAGCACGAGGAATACCATCATCCCAATACGAAATTCGAACTTACGACCTCTGGTTTGGAAATCCAGTCCGCTACTAGTTTGTAAACTGCAGTGAAATCGGTGCAAATTAAACTTTTTTTTATATAGATAAGGTCGAAGCAAATATTAAGTGAATAATGGATTTTATTTCAGAACATGTTTTTACCCAGCAATTTGGATGTGAAAGATCATCTCCAATTTTAAAATAAAAAATAACATACCGTAAGCTGGGGTGACATTAATGCCATTTCAATTTATTTTTATAATTTTATTCAACCGGTAAGATCGATGTCATCTAGCCATTGTATTTGTAACAAATTGTAGCCTAAAAAAGGAAAAATTGAGTTAATCGCGTAAAGTTGATCATCAGTAAGGTTTCTTTTAGAGTTTCATCATACAATTTTAATAAAATTTATATAAATTTGTGGTTCGGTAATCAAAAAGTTTCAGGTTTGATAAAAGTTCTTTAGAAATCGTTTTTTTTTTTTCAATTTTGGTAGCATGATCAATACATTTTTAAAAATTTGATTAGGATTTTTTTCACTTAAAGTGCCTATAAAAATAAATGTCTAAAAATCTGCACAATACAACACAAATTGATTTAAATCACCATCTATTATTATTTTTTCATTATAATTGATTATTGTATAGGGACCATCCATAAACCACGTGGACACTTTTTTGGGAATCTGTTACCCCACTCCCCCCCTCCCCCCCCCCCGGACCGGTTTCTTCCGAAGTGCATACTTTACTGTAAGGTATGCACTTCGGAAGAAATCGGTCAAGAAAAATTTCAAAGGGGCAGCGGCAGTAGCGAAGCCTTTAAAATGAAAAAAAGTGATAAGAAATAGTTTTTGCAATTCCGTCGTGAAACTATTTACTTTTCCTGTCGTTCTTGAACGACAAAATAGCGAGAAAGCCATGTGCGTTGCAGTTGAAGAGTCGCGCGTGTTCGGTTGTTGGTCAAAATTCGCGATTTTTGCTCGAATTTCGAGGGTTTGGTTTGCAATGGTGGTGTCAGTCGATCGGTGCATATAGGTTCTTCGTGGAAGTGGTGGAGTTCGTTGGTTTTCCCGGTTAATTTGTGCTTTTCGCGATGTTTTTCCTGCGGTCGGTGGTGCATTTTTTCTCGCAAGCGTCGACGGAAGAGGGATCTGTTTAATAGTGTTGGTGTAATGGGAATCGAATTGTTCAACTTGCATACAAGTTTTGCGTGTGTGGTTGTGTTAGTCAGACGATGACCGTTTGGGTTTGACAGATTGGGTGTGAGTGTATTAGTAGTGTGTAACATAAAATTCGTTCGTTTTTTTGTGCTGATGATCTTGGGGCAACCGAGATTATGCTGAAAAAGGTTAAAAACGCCCCTAAAATCCTTGAAGCAGGTAAACCACCCACGCGCCATTATCTGGGGGCCTTATTCAGATTAAACAGAGATTAGCGGGCAGGGTATGTGAGTGTGGAACGGGGAAGGACAAGGAAGAGGAAAATTTGCAACAGCGCTCATCACCACGATCGAGAAGAAAGTCTTATTTAAGCAGCGGGCTTCTGAAGAGTAGAGAGCAGATCCACTGCTTGCTTTCCCCGCTTTCGGGTTGAGAAGAGAGGGATAGTGAGTGCCTCTTACGGCGCGCGCCGTTCTGGTCGTATTGGTGTGCAGTGATTGGGGTGGCCGAAGTGGACTGCAGTTAGCAACTGCAACTGCGTTGCTAGCAGCACGAGAAGGATGCGGCTGATCAGCGAGAGGGTGGGAGGTGCTGGACGGCGATTCTGTGCCACCCCGTCGCTCGGTGGGGTGGAGCGGCAGCGATCGAGAGACAACTACATGCTAGGCCGTGACCCGGGTGAGAGCGTTCTGTTTTATGTTGTGTTTGTGTTTGTGGCAGGAAGAGGGATGTTAGCCGTTTTGTATGTATGTATCTTATATTTTACATATTTTTCCCCACTTTCCCTTTTCTTTTTCTTCTTTCCTTCTTTCAAGTCGCGTAAAAAATAATATACCGGTCGTTAAACGAGAATGTCTAACTCGAGTTCATGCGTCGTTTTTATGGATTCGTTCTCCTCTTACTCTGATCTTATTTTTCCGATAATTATAAATATAACGTAAAAGATATAACTACCTATAACGACTTCGGCTTAAAAATGCACCATTCGTGATAGTGTCACTTTATTAATAACTGCTCGAAACGAAAACTTTCAGTTACTATTTTTCGCAATTCTGTCGGTCTCGTAGATTACTATTTTCGGATCATTTCGTCATAAAATCCTGCAACACGATGAAATCATTGCAAACCTCACTATAAAGTTTTGATATAAATCATTTGGAAACCACAGAAAATACAATTTAATATATTTCTTAAATAGTAAAAGGAGGAGCCCTTCTTACAGCGTCGTTGCTCGGAAGGCACGCCGACGGGGGATTGAATGATAATTTGGCGCCGCGTTCGAATTAAAACAATTTCTAAATCAATGATTGTGTATCTTTCCGCAGCCGGCTGCCTAAGATTTTTAAAATTTCAACAGATAAACAAATTGCTTATGGTCGCATCACCTACCACAGTGAATCCTGACCTCATACCCATCTTACTAACCCCTCAAAACTCATGTGATACTTTGTCGGAGACGCAGTCGATTTGGCGGTCCCATCACTCAAGTATCGGCTAACATTCCCATCCACTTCCCCGTGTCTTACCACTGGTCGTGGCCGGCGTCGGTATTGATCAGCATGATAGGGACCTTTGAAAATTGCGAAGGGGTGATGATTGGTTCCTACTTTTCATCTGTGGTCCACGGAGCAATTTTTGGGGGTCCTGGTCAATAACGAAGTAGCAGCTACGGGTAGACACCAATGCTATGCTATGCTAATCTGTTACCCCCCCCCCCCCTTCGTGGACAATTGTCCATACAAAAAAATCTTTTTTGTATGGATCGTGGACAATCGCCATACCCCCCCCCCCCCCCCCCCCTAAAGTGTCCACGTGGTTTATGGATGGTCCCATAGAAGACATGAAAAAATCAGTCAATAATGTTGCTATGAATGAAATTAAAAGCAAACATACACAGCAAAAAAACAGATCGACGTCGTCGTGCTATCTTGTCGCACCCGCCATTTTGACGTTCCGAGAAAAACGCGTTTTAATGTTTGACCTTGAATATTCAAAAACGAGAGCACGCAATGTAAACAATAGCAAACACGTTTTGTTTGGTTCACCATTCTGTGCATTGTCCCAAAATTTGGTTGAAGTTGGTTGCTGGAGTCCCGAGTTATAATTACAAATGTTTACGGTAGTCTAGCTTGTACGTGCGACAAACGCATCCTGACTTTCCTGGCCTGAAATCCCTTTGGCCTTTTGTCGCACTTACATCAATTTTCATGGAGTGACAAGATAGCACGACAAGATTGAAACTATTTTCATATGTAAAGTGACAAAAATACACGGAGTTTTTTCGGTTTTTGTTGAATATCTCAGGATTGAAATCGAATTTTGGGGATCTGTGAAGGTCAAAAGGTGAGGCATGTTGAGCTGCACAAAATGGCGTTCTCAACTCAATTTGGCCCAAAATGCACGTACGACAAGTTAGCACGATGGCAACGAGATGGTAAAATCGCATGCAAAAGCATGCACATCACTTTCGTCAAAATAAACATTTAATATTACATACTGCATGTACAATTTTTGCAAACACAAAAAAAAAAGTTACAACCGAAGGGTTTGAAACCCAGCACCAACAGTAAGGACCGGCGCCTTAGCCCACTCGGCCATCAGACCGAAGAAAAGTTGTAAGGATAAGTCTTCGGTCAAGTAGGTTTCCCATACTAAAGGGCTACATATTTCAGGGCATATAATTACATAAAATTGCATAAAATATGCAATATTTATTTTAAACCCAGCACTTTTACACGCAGCTGAATTACTACTTTTTTAGCTGCATGTGTATCATTTGACTTTTATTGAAATTGATTTTAATGACAATTCAAAATAGTATTGATGTAAATATGATGGAAAACCTTGTGAAAAACATGATTAAAATTATTCCTTCAGGCCATTATTGACAGCTAGTTAAACCATAAGGATCATCGGATTTGTGTTCATACATTGTATAACGATACGATGTATCTGAAATTAATTTGACCAAATTTTCTATATCCGGTTTTTAATAGATCTATATTTTTTTTGATTTCTTTATGTCTCAGGATTGTTTTGTTTTATTCTCCAAGCATATGAGCAATTCTCTACGGAATCGGTCTTTTTTCATCAATTTTAATTTTTGTATTTTTTAAACCGAAACTTTTTTGGTGCCTTCGGTATGCCCAAAGAAGCCATTTTGCATCATTAGTTTGTCCATATAATTTTCCATACAAATTTGGCAGCTGTCCATACAAAAATGATATGTGAAAATTCAAAAATCTGTATCTTTTGAAGGAATTTTTTAATCGATTTGGTGTCTTGGGCAAAGTTGTAGGTATGGATACGGATTACACTGGAAAAAAATGATACACGGTAAAAAAAATTGGTGATATTTTTAATTAACTTTTTATTACTAAAACTTGATTTGCAAAAAAAACACATTTTTTTTATATGTTTTTGAGGACATAAAATGCCAACTTTTCAGAAATTTTCAGGTTGTGCAAAAAATCATTGACCGAGTAATGAATTTTTTTTTTCAATAGTGATTTTTTCAAAAAATCGAAATTTTGGTCGCAAAAAAAATTCAACTTTATTTTTCGTTGTAAAATCAAATTTGCAATCAAAAAGTATTTTAAGTGACATTTTGATAAAGTGCACCATTTTTGAAAAGCTGAGAAAATTCTCTATATTTTGCTTCTTCGGAATTTGTTGATACGATCTTTAGTTGCTGAGATATTGCAATGCAAAGGTTTAAAAACAGGAAAATTGATGTTTTTTAGGTCTCACCCAAACAGCCCACCATTTTCAATGTCTATATCTCAGCAACTAATGGTCCGATTTTCAATGTTAAAATATGAAACATTTGTGAAATTTTCCGATCTTTTCGAAAACAATATTTTTAAAAATTTCAAATCAAGACTAACATTTCAAAAGGGCCAAACATTCAGTATAACGCCCATTTAAAATGATAGTCTTGATTTGAAAATTTTGAAAATATTGTTTTCGAAAAGATCGGAAAATTTCACAAATGTTTCATATTATAAAATATTTTTTTCAAAAGTGGGCATGTGCTTTATTTAAAAAAAATGAAAAACTTTGACTATTTTCAAAAAAGTCACCTAAATATGGATTTAACTTGAAAACGGTGCACATAATCAAAATTTCACTAAAATTCTTTTTGATTGCAAATTTGATTTTATATCAAAAAATAAAGTTGAAATTTTTTTGCGACCAAAATTTCGATTTTTTGAAAAAATCACCATTGATTAAAAAATGTATAACTCGGTCAATGATTTTATGCACAACCTGGAAATTTCTGAAAAGTTGGTATTTTATGTCCTTTAAAACATAACAAAAAATAAAAAAAAAATTAAAAATTGTGTTTTTTTGCAAACCAAGTTTTAGTGATATAAAGTTAAATAAAAAAATCACCAATTTTTTTTACCGTGCATCATTTTTTCCAGTGTAGTCCGTATTCATACCTACAACTTTGCCGAAGACACCAAATCGATCAAAAAATTCCTTCAAAAGATACAGATTTTTGAATTTTCATACATCATTTATGGACAGCTGCCAAATTTGTATGGAAAATTATATGGACAAACTAATGATGCAAAATGGCTTCTTTGGGCATACCGAAGGCTCCAAAAAAGTTTCAGTCGGATTAAAAAATACAAAAAAAAAATCGAATGACCGAAATCCTAGAGAACTGCTCATATAACTAAACGGAAAGTTTCTTTTTATTCAAAAGACAAATAATAATTCATAAATCTACCTTAGGAACAATATCTCAAGATACCGTGGCCAGATATTCAAATTGTATGATTTATTGGACAATCTTTCAAATCCCTTGAAGTTCTTCAACCAAATTCACAATATTAATCCTAAAACAAAAATAGGAATCCTCAAAAATAACACAACTGGACTTTTTTGAGGTTGATGCCAGTAAACGCTCTAGTTTCGTTATGGTATGATAGATTTGGGCTCCATGAACACGCTTCAATGGACAAAATTGAACTTCTTTCATATAAAAAGTGATAAAAATGCACGGAACTTGTTTTGTTTTTATTGAATATCTCAGGATTGAAATCAAATTTTGGGGATCTGTGAAGGTCAAAAGGTGAGGCATTGTTCTTAACTCAATTTGACCCAAAATGCACGTACGACAAGTTTGCGCGACGGTGACGGTATGGAATATTAGTGCGGATCGGTTCTCCGGAATATAAATTTATTGAATGAAGGAAATTAAATTTTAAATTATATGACAAATATACTATCTTGTGCTTCTTTATTTGAAGACTTGCTATTATTGTGCATTCAGTTTATTTTGCAAATTAATTTCACAATCAAACTCCACCGTACGGTGCCCTTCAACACGCTGGTGCAAACTCTCGCCTGTCTGTACGTTTTAATTTATTTAATTTTTTCTTCCACCCCTATTGCTACAGACCGATCCAAAGTAGGAGGAATAGGAATGCCACCACTGCCCCTCCCAAAGTTGACTTTCCCGGCACTCCGCAATGCATCTGGTTCCCAGCCGTTCTAAAGTGTCGTCCGGCGTCGTCGTCCGGTTTGCAGTTGGCAGTTGTCGCTAATCTACTTTCATAAGATATTTGTCAACTGCAAACAATTGCCATGTCGGTCGGTCAGTCGTCGTGTGGGTGGGTGGGGATGGTCACCGATTTTGCAACACCCCTCCTCCCTTCCCTGAGCTCAAGAAGACAGCTTCCAATCCTTTAAGGGTCCACTTGGAGGATTAGAAAAAGGGCTCTCCGGAAAAGTCTCCCAAGAAGTGGAAATTATCTGCACTTTGTTGTCCAGTGGATGTTCGTCGTCGTCATCGCCCCACCGGAACTTGGAACAAGGAAAAGTGGTGGAAAATCTCCCAGGAAAAGCGATAGGCCCCCAAAACCAAAGCTAAAAACTCGATTCGCCACCTACATTCGAGTAGGAGAACTTTGGTGCAAGGTTACGTTTACGTTTTTGCGCGATAAGTGCAAAGGCGAGTGAAAACTATTTTAAGGTTTTTTAAAAGAAAATTGATCTTTTGGAACAAAATAAAGTTAACAGGAGGTAAGAAATAAAAAGTTCTATCGATTGACTTTTTGATTTTTTTGCTAAGTTGCCTTTTTCATTGAAAATTCTTAGATCCGGATTGAAAACGTGAGAATGAGGTTAGATTGCAAATTTTGAAAATCATTCCAATTACCATTTTTCAAGCAGAGCTTTGCTTTTATGGTCGAAGTGACTTTAAAAAATATTTGTCCACTTGAATAATCTACATTCTCAATTGATTTGTTAGGTTTTGGTTGATTAAAACATTCCCTAATTTTGAATCAGATATTGAACAGGTTAAATCGGCCATCACAAAAATATTTTCGTTTATATCAATTAAGCTATTTATTTCTTACCTGAAAATGGTATAATTTGCTATTAATGTCGATTTTATGATGAAATAAAACAATTTCAAATTTCAAACCAACTTACTCGCTGTAGGTTATAATGAAAACATCACCCCAAGTTTCAGCGCCCTCTAGTGGGGGGTAATTATGACGTTTGATTGCCTATTTACTTGAATGGGACCCAATGAAAACGGGTTGGGGGCCCCTTAATGGACTGCCAGCTGCCATTTGTGTTTTATCGAGCGCAAGAATTGGAACTGGATCTGTGGAGTATTACACAGGAAAATCTCGTCGTATGGATATGTATGTGGCTCATATAGCTTCTTCCGAAAGTTGGCTCGATGTCAATAACCATTGCTCAATTAGGGAAAAGGACTAGAAGTCAGCCCCCACTTTGACCTCCTCATGTGAGAGGGCGGTGGAATAATGTTTGCAATAGTTGTCATCAGTTTCGCGGCGATTAAACTCAATTGGCGAGCGCAGGGATATGAGCCCCGGTGGCGATGGTCCTTGGAAATACATAGTTGAGCATACACGGCGAGGCTAATTTGAGCATATCATAATCATAACCGAAACGAGCTGGCGGGAATAATGGTGGCACATTTCGAATAACAAAGCAATCAATTAGGGGGGACGCGAAGTGGGTTTATGGAGAATAGCAAACAACCGGTCTGGGGACAGGAGGACGATAATTGGATTCGAAGTCGTAAATTGAAAGTGTTGATTCCAACAGGTCAATTCAAGCATAAACAGTTAGGTTTGCCAAATTTTATCAATGATTCTATCACAAACTTTTTTCTGAGAGATAATCTATAAAACACTTGAAACTAATTTTTATCATTAAAATCAAAAATGAACAATGTAACCATTAAATTCACAATACACAACTTCAATTGAAAATGAAATTGAGCAAATTTCCAACCGGAACCAAGTATCAATTTTTGACGGCTCACCCTCTTCCTGTTTCTCTTCAACTTGTTACTTTTTATATGCCAGCTCAGGCTGCCCTTCCTTACTCCACCGTAATAAATAAAAGTGAATTCCTTTGTATCAAATCAGCGTAAAACGACCACTATACACATTGTTACCGCCGAAACTTTTATTGACTCGCCCATAAACAGCTCCCTTTTAATCCTCAGCCGTCAGCCCAGCCCAGCTTATCAACGTGAAAAGCCTTCCTCACGGCTTGAAGGACGTAAAAATCATCATCCCAAATAACTCTCCTGGAAGGATCGGACGACAATCTACGTAGCACAGTAGCAAGGTATGATGATTAGTAGGGAAAGGCGGGTTTTTCAGCTGTCAAAATAGTTATTTAGCTTGAAACCCGGATACTATATGGAAATTTTAAGAAAAGTGAAAATTTTGACAATTTCCTGGCAAATTCACCGAATTTTTTTCTGTACGGTTGCTAAGCCTGCCTTTCCTTATCTAATCTACATACCTTGGCACAGTAGGCCCATTTTGATGTTTTGCGTCAAACCCACAAGAAACGAAATGTATTCATTGGAAATTTTAACTTGAGCAGCGCAATATGTTTTATTTAGTTCTTTAAAGATCTATGAGCACAAGGTAAGCGTGGTTGCCTCTCACCCAGTCGGGCTGCGTTTGATCCCAGAAGGTCCCGGTGGCAAATTTTGAGACAAGATTTGTCTGATCACGCCTTCCGTCGGATGGGGAAGTCAATGTTGAATAATTTGATTTTATTCTGTTTATTTTCACTTTTACTAAAAGTTATTCTAATACCTTTTACAAGCATTTGAAAAAAATATTTCCAAAATGTATTCTAATCAAATGAATGCATTGGGCCACGCCTATTTTCCTATTTTCAAAAAATCAAATCAATCGCTCTACATCGCTCTACAGCTTTGCCTTGGCGTTCTCGATTGCGAGATTCCTACTCGAAACTAGGTGTTCGAAGGCTTGATTGTTGAGGCAATTGCAAACCTCTTGTTACACCTTAGCTTCCATCCACCCCGGGATTCGAACTGACGACCTTTGGATTGTTAGTCCAACTGCCTACCAGCGACTCCACCGAGGCAGGACCCAGGGAGACGACTCCTACACCTGGACTGAGCTAACGACCTAACACCTCTAGGTTAGACCGGGGCCAACATTTACTTCCCCATCCGACGGAAGGCGTTATCAGACAAATCTCGTCTCAAAATTTGCCACCGGGACCTTCTGGGATAGAACCCAGGCCGACTGGGTGTGAGGCAACCACGCTTACCCCTACACCACGGTCCTATTTTCAGCTTAGTTCTTTTTTTCTTGCAGCGCTCTTTTGGGTCTGCTTAGTGCTGCTTTTTTATGGTGCTTGCTAATTATTTACATGTTTCGGTATTATTTTTCAAGTGAGTGACTAACTAATGTGCAAAAGAATATGTTGCCGAAAGTTGGAAGCAATTTTATATCTTAAGCGCTTTGAAATCGATAGCGCAAGTGAAAAGATATTGATGGCGACTTTCGTTAAGCAGTTAACCTCTCATCTTACGTGTGGATGTGTGTGCCACCAAAATGATGAGAAATGGTCTAACAAAATAGAAATTATGATCAAAAGTTCATAAAATTTAATCTTTTTGGCCAGTAAATGGCATTTGCGTGCTTACTTGAGGCGGTGCTGTTGCTGGTAAGTTTATAGCCTAAATAGTATTTTTGGAGCTTTAATCGAGCATCAAACCCTCCATATGACAAAGATAGGTGTTTGATTGGAAAGGGTATATTTCCCCTATATTGACGATATCTCCAAAAATATTGATCTTGAGATAGTTTATTACCCGAGCATGGGTAAATAACAAGGGAAATGCGTAATAATACCTTTCTCTGGTATCAATACCAATTTTTGGTATTCCTGGACCCTTTAAAATTTGTCTTAAGGATTATGCAAGAGCAAAATGTGGTATCATACCAATTTAAGGTATTGTTTTGATATTGCAAAATTGCAGAATTTGTCAATGATCTAACACCACATTTTGGTATTATTTTGGTATTAAAGTGTTTTATCAAATTCCTCTGAAACTATGGGAAAATTTTGACCAGTTTTGACAAAATAATTAATTTTGCGCTAAAATGATTTCTCAAAGCGAATGCTTTCATTCAAAACCGGAAATTTCCAACTTGATTTTAAACATTTTTGATATACCCCCTATAGAAATGACTTGAAATTGTGGAAAATTTTCTAAGTCAGGATGGCACATTTTGGTATTATTTTGGTATTAAAGTGTTTTATCAAATTTCTCTGAAACTATGGAAAAATTTTGACCAGTTTTGACAAAATAATTAATTTTGCGCTAAAATGATGTCTCAAAGCGAATGCTTTCATTCAAAACCGGAAATTTCCAACTTGATTTTAAACATTTTTGATATACCCCCTATAGAAATGACTTAAAATTGTGAAAAATTTTCTAAGTCAGGATAGCACATTTTGGTATTATTTTGGTATTAAAGTGTTTTATCAAATTCCTCTGAAACTATGGGAAAATTTTGACCAATTTTGACAAAATAATTAATTTTGCGCTAAAATCATGTCTCAAAGCGAATGCTTTCATTCAAAACCGGAAATTTCAAACTTTATTTTAAACATTTTTGATATATCCCCTACAGAAATGACTTGAAATTGTGGAAAGTCAGGATGGCACATTTTGGTATTATTTGAATATTGAAAGGTTTCATCAATTTTCTCTGAAACTATAGGAAATTTGTTAAAAAAAATTTACGAGTTAATTAATTTTGCGCTAAAATGACTTGAAACCCAAAAATGTCAAAGATGATTTTAAAAATTAGTGTGATATACCCACTAATATTTTTTTCAAAAACGTTGAAATATCTCTAAGTCGGGATAACCAAATACTTTGAAAAACGAGTCAATCGACAGATTAATGAATTTTGGTGAATTTCAATTCAGTTTCATTTTAATAATACTTATTTTTCAATCTTGTTATTTTTCAGAAGCTTCAAGAACTTCAAGCACAGGCCGTTCATCAATGACAAATGCATTCGGTGTGGTGAAGAATATCACTAATAACAACATGGAATCATCAGGTGAGTAGATTTGGCTGTTGCATATGAATAATTTCCGTTTTTTCACTAACTGCAACTGCTGCACTAAAAATGGTATGAAAATACCAAATTTTGGTATTACTTGTTCAAATACCAGCGACCATAATGTGCTCTTGGTTGCCCAGTAATAGATGGTAAAATACCATGAATCGTACCAAAATCATGTATGTGAAAGACCACAGAAATACCAAAATATGATTTTCCAAGGGCGCGGGAATACCTAAAAATAAAACCATGACAATACCAAGTTTTGGTATTCAAGCAATGTTCAAAAATCCAGAAGACCTCAACTTGGTATTGAAATGGTTTTATTTTGAGGTATTATTTTACCCTTGGAATAACATGGTTTGGTATTGTTGTGCCCTTACACATACAAGATTTTGGTATGATTTCATGGTATTTTACCATCTATTACTGGGCAACCAAGGGCACATTTTGGTCGCTGTTATTTGCCCAAGTAATACCAAAATTTGGTATTCCCGTGTTATTTACCCCTGCTCGGGTAATATTACCCCAAATTTCAGCCAAATTCATTCACAACAATAAAAGTTTCAGCGGTTTGAATTTTAGAGCAACGAGTTTTCAAATAAATTCTGATCAAAGTGCCGTAAGGAAGCCATTTTGTCATGACCGTTTGGAAAATTTAAATTACGATTATATCCCTTAATCCGTTTATAACTGTGTCAGTGTTGATCAAATCAATCTGCGATGTTCTACAAAATTGTTCCAAATATAAAAATCTATGCATGAGCAGCACAGAGATTTTTTTTGTTGAATTTTGAACTGTTGGGCCAAGAAAAATTGAAAACTGTCGTTTTTCTCATACACTTGGGTTCGAATTTCAATACAAATTTCAACTCGAGTCGGAATCTGAACCCAATCGGTTCAAAATTTCAGGAGAGCTTCTGTGGATGCTAAACTTTGGTTTTTTGCTCGCCTATCCGGAATAGCTCAACTTTTGCTATTTTGACGCACCCTAACGTAAAAATTCGAAAATCTGTAACTTTTGAAGGAATTTTCTGATCGATTTTGTGTCTTCGGCAAAGTTGTACGTATTAGGACTATTCAGAAAAAATAGGTAGACGGAGAAAAAAATGCCAAATAGTTAATTTACGTTTTTCACCACAATTCAATTTCTCAAAATCTATATTTTTTTAGTTTTTTAATGTTTTAGAGAACAAAAAGTCGCAACTTTTGAGGCATAGAGAATTATGGAAGAAAAATTTGCCGCCGAGTTATTATTTAAAAAAGTGTTTTTTTTTTAGAAATATAGAAATTTTACACAAAAAAAACTCTTGAATGTCAAATCAATTTTTTTATCGAAAAATCCTTACAGTTATATCTATACAGTGAATCGTTTTTGAGATATGAGAAATTCTCTACGAAATCGGTATTTTATTTATAATTGTTGTAGTTTTTAATACGACTGAAACTTTTTTGGTGTCTTTGATATGCCCAAAGAAGCCATTTTACATCATTAGCTTGTCCATATAATTTTCCATACAAATTTGGCAGCTGTCCATAAATGATGTATGAAAGTTCAAAAATCTGTATCTTTTGAAGGAATTTTTGATCGATTTGGTGTCTTGGGCAAAGTTGTAGGTTTTGATAAGGACTAAACTGAAAAAAATGGCGATTTTTTATTTAAGTTTTTGTCACAAAAACTTGATTTGCAAAAAAAAAACACTATTTTTATTTTTTGTATATTTTTATTTGTTTTAGGGGACATAAAATTCCAACTTTTCAGAAATTTCGATTACACTTTAACAATGTGTTTGTGATGTTATTAATAATAATCTGAGCTTTTACATATTCAAAACGTCAATTTCCAATAAATAGTCATATTGATCTGCTTATTGTTACATCTGAGTGAATGGCTGAAATCTTAAAAGAATACATATTTTTTATCATTTTAAGGTGTAACGTGCCATCATCAAATATGGCGAAAAAACATGGTTGAATATCTGTCCCGTTTCACGTTAATAATGATACATTTTTGTTCCACCCTAATGAGTGAAAATCGAAGGCTCTTAAAAAAATGTTAATTTGTCACACTTATGACACGTACGCTTCAAAACAAAAGTAATCACCATACACAAAATTAACTCGGGAACACAGAAACCATATATTTAGAGTCCAAAAACCCCAAATTTCGAAGATTCTAGCCTTATATTAAGAACATATTTTTCACCATACAAAAACAGGCTCATCAAAACACACCTCAAAACTGCCGTTTTCTTCACCTTACCGAAATAAATTGATGATCGCTGGACGTGCTGCAGCCAGGTGAACAAGGCGATTACGGCAAAACATGCCAAATCCCGCGATTTCCGCGAAAATGGTGCTTCGAAAAACGCGAGTTGGATATTTCCGCGAGTAAAAATTTGTTTAACCAGACACAATTCAACACTAGCACACGCTACAACAGTATTAGTAATCATTAGCGTAAAGACCATTTGGTGTTGCCAGAAATTTTGATGGAGCAATTTCTATTTTTTTTATTTCTCACCAGCGCCGTACCTAGGGGTTGGCGCAGTTGGCGACCGCCAAGGGCGCCAGCCCTTGGGGGGCGCCGAAATCGATGATAGTACAAAATTTTCATGTCAGTTATAACATTCTCATTAGGTATTTGCAACAGAATGGGTGCCAAATTATAATGTAGAACTATAAATAACTAGATAATTTGGTTTAAAATATAAAAAAAATATGATTTGGGTGCGTTAAAATCAATTATATGAATATTTCTACCGAAGTGTTTTTGAAAATTTATTTTTTTATCAAAGAAGGGGCGCTCAAGTGGCAGAAAGTCCAAGGAGTTCTAAAAGAGCTTCTCAAAATGAATACAGCAGTAAAGTTTGGAACATTGTATAAAGAAGTTTAAGTAATACCTTCCAGACTACAAAAATGTACAACTATATGTTATTTTAATTTTGATGTAAATCACAATCAGCCAAAAATGATGGTCATATTTCGAGCTTCTTTGAAATTGGAATTATTTTTACATTTAAGGCCGTTGCAAATATTTTTCAAAGTTTATGTCGCCCCCCCGAACAAAGGAAAGGGAGCGTTTTTTTTAGGGCTCTTATTCACCCTCTCTGGCTTGCTTTCGCTGCCGCTGCTGCCAATTTGAAATTTTTCTTGACCGGTTCCTTCCGAAGTGCATACACCGCTTTAAAATGCCAATTCATGCATTGAAATTTGCCTACGCTTTTTTCAAAATACTAGTGTTTTGAAATAGGAAAACTGCTTTAAATTTTCACTAATAAGACCAACATTATTTTTTCAAGAAAAAAAATATTTTTCAGAGCACACAAAATGTTCTAAACATCACTTTTTCAGTTTTAGCTTAACCGGTGTTGTTTACTTTTTTAATCGTCTAAAAAGCTTTGGTAATGAGATACGATTCAAACTTTTTTTTCAGTTAAAAACAAAAAAAAATATATTTTTTCAAGGTTTGAAAAAATTGCTTAAAAAAATAATTTTCTGAAACATAAAATTTAATATCACGAATTAAAAATATACCGATCAAAAAAATCAATGCAAAATCTAATTATAAATATAAAATTATGATAAATATTCTCAAGCCTCGTATGAGCGACTCACTTAAAATTAATATAAATTTCTTATCTTGATATTTTTGCCCAAATATTAAAATAAGTTTCATCATGAATTGCGCTGGATTTTGAATGATCTTTAATTGATTTTGACGAAATATGGTTCTGCCGCTGCATGTTGAAAAATTATACTTCGATGCCGGTTTGCTCTTTTGTACTAAGCTTGCTGGGATTCCTATCTAGATAAAACAAAAGAGGACACGGGCATCGACTAATTATTTTTTTATTTTGAAGAAAGATTTTTTTCTTTTTTCTAATTGCACCAAAATGAAATCCAAAGCCAAATCAACTAATTATTTTACGAATCCGGTAAAGTTCTTTGCTTATACAATGAATTTAATACTAGATCAGATTTATACAGGCTTAGAAAAAAATATCAAATTTGCCCACAAATTAAAACAACATTTATAGTTCAATTCTGTGCATTTATCTGAAAAATTAATCAATAAAAAACAAAACCTAGCTTTCATTATCGTGTTATGAAATCTGAGAAAGATTCAGCCAACGCAATTCCCACAATGAATTTTCAAATCAACCTGTCTAATATTATTTAAAAATTAAACATAAAAATTAATAAATAACTGTGTTTCTGAATTTAACCATATTAAGGTCTCCAATTGCAATTATAAAATCAAAACTCATTGAAGCAATCATTGAAAATTAACCTCAATTTCAAATTTCTTGTAAATTTGGGAGGGGCGCCAAATTGATGCTTCGCCAAGGGCGCCGTGGACCCAAGGTTCGGCTCTGTTTCTCACGTATGATTTTTGGCTCTTTTTCAAAAATGTTCAACAACAATGGCATGACATAATTAATTTTATTGTTATATACATTTTATGTTCATAAAACACGTAAGAAACAAGAAGAAATATTATCAAACAAATAATTATTTTTCAATCTCTTGCAACCTTGCCAACACTTCCTCTGGCTCGCTCGGTTGACAACCTTGACAGTTGACAGTTCTATCTTTTCTAGAGACAGCTGTTTGTCTGTCATTTTTGCGAAGCGAACAATTTTTTCTCGATCAAGTCATGGTAAATAGTTAACAATTTTTGTGGAAATGTACAGTTTTCAGGATATTTAACTTATTAAACTCCCACTCCAGGACTCGGACAATACGAGCTGAACGTACACAAGGGCGATTCTACCCGCAGCGGCAACTTCCCGGAAGGCGGAAAAGAACTAAGTGCAATCAGCTCGAGCTCGCTTCTAAACATTAGTTCCGGGACTAGAGGTTCGATCGGATCCTTCAATCTTCTGCTTCCCGGTCGTGAACGTTCCAGGGCGAAAAACCTAGCTAATAGAAAAGGACGAGGAGAACTTCATTATGCAGTGTTCAAGAGTGCCGCCTGTCCAGGTCCAGGTATTTCAAGAACACCTCGCTGTCCTAGCGGGTGCAGCCGTCAGTAAACACCACCGTCAACACCGACTTCCTCTCAGTGGTCGGTTGACCAGAGATTGCCCAAATGGCGTCGGAACCGTTCTGCGTAATGGCTGCTGAAAGCTGTTATTTGCGGACTGCTGCCCACGCCCTAAAGCAGCAGGGGAGTTAGTAGAAGTTCTTCGAACGGATGGAATCTTTCTAAAAAATAAAGTTTATCTACTTTTTTAGTATCATTCTAAAAAACTGCATTTGGATAATAACAAAAATAATACTGGCTTTCATAGAAAAAAATGTAAACTGTGCTCATGCTTGTGCCCTTATCAGCAAGCTGATACTATTCAACACGTTTTGGACCATTACCCATGCTAGAATTGTCCAGTAAAATCCTAAAATGATGATCCTTATACATCTGATCATAAAAATACTGGCCAACAAACAAACAGGATACTTTCAAACACCCAGAACTCTGCTCGTAACTATCCTGCGGATAAATCTCTGAAGGGAAATTAAGAGTTTTTTTTTTGTAACAGTTATGCTGCACATACACTCATAAATAATGATACACAGCATTGCCAGGGTAACAATGGGCCCAACGATGGGTGCTCATGACGACGATATAAAAAAAGATAAAAAAAAAGGAGACGAACCCCTTGAAGTGCAACCGTGAAGCAAAACAAATAAAAAACGTTACTTAATCCACCCTTAGGTGGTTGGCGCCTTCCTCACATTTAAAGGGTGCTATCCAAAATGCAAAAAGTGCGTAAATAACACTTAATTGCATATAACTTTTGATAGGGTTGTCAATTCTTCAATGTTTTGGACGCTTTGGAAAGGTCTTTTGAATACCTATTCAACGATAGGTCGCATGATAGATCCGGACAACGTTTTCATGAACATATCTGAGATCTGGCCTCCAAAAAGCGTATAAATAACACTTAAGTGCTTATAACTTTTGATAGATTTGTCAGATCTTAAATGTCTTGGACGTGCTGGAAAGGTCTTTTAAATACCTTTCTGAAAATGTATAGTATGACAGGCTTTCTTACAAAAACTACCCTTTTTACAATCTTCCGGACTTTTGTTAAAATCGTTTTTTAAGCATAACTGTTGAAGTACTTTACTAAACTGCATGATTTTTAATAGCGACTTATGGGACCCCAAGACGGATCGAATGAGGCCAAAACGGACAGAATCGGTTCAGCCAATGTCGAGATAATCGAGTGACAATTTTTTGATCAACATCCCACCACACACACAGACATTTGCTCAGAATGTGATTCTGAGTCGAGTGATTTTATAGCCTTTCCTCAGTAACGTGAGGAAGGCAAAAAGCATGCCCCCAAAAAATCCGTCTTGGGCACTAGTCATAAGCGGCAAATATTGGTTCGAACACGGAAAGAATCGTGTCTTGAGTGTAATAAGTTATGTGCATCGACTGTTCGACACACAGGGATGAATTGATTTTTTCATTATTTTTGTAATGAAATCGAAGGTGCTAAAGCTATTTAGTAGTGCGTCCATCCCGGGAATTCCCGGGACAAAAATCCCGGGATTTTTCCAAAACCGGGAATTCCCGAATCCCGGGAATTTTTTATAATTTGTCCCGGGAATTCCCAAAATTGAAAAAAAATCAAGTTTTGACCCGGAAATAATTAAAAAAAATATTAGGCATATATCAGCATTAACTTGGCTTAATAGTGAAAATTGTTGAAATTTGAGTTTACAGATTCACAAAATTCCTAGTGCTTTAAATATTTTTTATTCGTCTCTCTATATTTTTTAAAGACTGTTTACTTTTTTGAATATTAATAATTTTAAAAAATGCTAAAAATATATTGAACTATTCAGACTTTAGTCCCGGTTTTCCCCAGTTGGCCAAAGCAGAATAAAAAAACAAAAAATATATATTTTTAATTTCTTTTAAGGGGTTACATACATGTAGAAAATGCAAAAAAACTTTTTACGGAAAATTTATTAAATCCACTTGAAAGATGATCACTCCTGAAAGTTTCATGAAGATATTTCATTATTCAACTGAGTAAGAGATGATTTAAGCACAAAATTTTGCCATGCAAACTGTCAAACTTTGTGAACATTTTTTTTCTCAAGATAGGATGGACCAAATTGGCTAAAATCCTTTTCCATCTTCTTCTAAGACACTAGTCATCTATCCACCCATCAGTTTCATTCCTTTCTTCTAATTTATGAGTTTAATTTCACCGAAAACTACCGATATAAGCCCGTAATATCAACAATTTAAGGTGATCAAAACTAAGTTGGGTAAACAAACAATCAGTCCCAATACTGAGCAATTATGCATATTTGAAAAATGGAAGAATCAAAGGCTCTCTATCTTTTATATGAAAAACATAAAAATATTTTTATCTTATTCAACTGCCAACTTCAAATTGTTATATCTCGGCAATGGTACAACCAAAAGTTTTCACATTTATTTTGTTGATAGATGAAAATATATATTTTAATGGCTTGAAAATAGATTTAAAAAAGTTTTAATGTGTTCTCATACCAACCTCTGACATTTATGCCGATTTACATTTATGTAACCCCTTAAGCTATTTAAAAGCTGTCGTCTATGTTTAGATTGAAGTGTAAATTATCACCAATTAATATAATTGAGCTGATTCTATGATTTTATGTTTGAAAACATAACAAATATAATGAAAATATAGATTTTATGACTGTTTAAAAAAATTCCCGGGATCCCGGGAATTCCCGGGATTTCAAAAATATTTTTCCCGTATCCCGGGAAATTCAAAACCCGGGAAAATTGGACGCCCTGCTATTTAGCAAAACCAATAAGATGTTCACAAAAACTGCATGACCACTCGTTTAGATCATGACTAAATTTGGCAACAAGAACAAAAATAAGTTTTATTTTTAATAGAAAACCCGATCAAAGCATTTAAAAAATCTAACGTATTTCCAGATTCATCCATGACCAAATTTCCTCACCACTTGAACACATAGACAACAAGCATATTTTAGCGGTTTTCATCACCCATGTAGCTCCGTGTCTTCCTGGCGAAAGGAAACCGTTTGTACTCCAAAGAATCTCCCCCTCATCCTCCGTTTGAACCCCATTACCGGCAATGCGCTCCCGTGTGTATGTTTTCATACTGTAAAAGACGTGCATTTATGTTATGATATGCATAAAAATAATAATAAAAGTACATAAAAAATTGATATAAATTATTCCTCGCTCTGCTTTTTGGGGCTTATCCTTTACCGTTTTCTTTTCAATTTTTTCTGGCCCCTGCCAACATGTATGTTTGGCGTGAGGGCATTTTTATGCGATCATGATCTGTTTATGTTTTCTTTCGGACGGGGCCCATGTTAAAACTTTCTTCGCTTGCCTTTTGGTTCTGACCGAGGAACGAGGAAAACAAGGCACTTTGCTTCCAGTGCATGTGTACACGAGAAGCCCGAAATGGACGGACGGGCCCTGACTGTGCGCCATTCATGCGGCCAGCAAGCTTTCGGACAGGGCCATTGTGAACGAACGAGTGAACTTGCAAGCGTCTTTCATTCATGCCCTTTTGAGCATGATTTGCTTTCATATGCTTCCGTTCGGAAATCATCCAGCATGTCTGTCTTGTCGGAACCAGTCGAGGGCGAAACGATTTTGCGATGTGCAAATGTATGTTTTGTGTTTTGTTGATGTTTATTTGTAAAATATGTGATTTGTTTGAAATTTTAAATGAACATAAATTAGATTTTTTTTTGTACGAATTGAGTTTTGCTCTTGATATAAGGCTTCATCCATTAAGTACGTCACGCCAAAATCAGTCAACATTTATACATTTCCTATAATTATAAAATGAAATGTCACGCTTGCTCAGACCCGCCCCACGGGTGAAGAAAGTTCTCAAGCAATTTATTTTAAGTTTGTTTGTTCTTCAACTGTGATCGATCTTATTATTTTTTTTTAATTTTTTTTTTTCAATAAAAGGGCTGTTTACTAAACTATGCGGTGTGGGTTTCATTGTGCTAATGAATATTATTGCGCGTTAGTATCGTGTGAGCAGCAGCGCCGGGAAGATGGATTTTTGTGGTGTTCTTTTTGTGCTGTATTCGTGGTCGTGTTCATGTCGAATTCTGTGGAAGGTGCCAAGCTGCGTGTTTGGATTCTTGTGTCTCTGTTGTTTTATTTGTGGTTCCATCTGGAATATTTGTTTTACAATTATTTTTATTTTTTACAGCTTCCTGGAATTAAATGTCTGCTTGTAAATTTATCTACTCACTATATAATTTATTTAAATGTTCATATTTTTCTTTATCCTATTCCTTTCCTGTAACACACCATCTCCTCATACCATATATGATCAAATCGCTTGAATTAACGAAACTTTCTTAAACAGCATGGGAACCATCTGAAGCATTTATATTTTTAATTACTGCTATTTTTTCACGGCTTCCTAGAATCAACTTGATTATATTTATTATATTTATCATATTTATTATATTTATTCTATATACTATATTTATTATAATTATTATTTATCATTATTACAAAACTATATGCTTATTAGATAATACACTACAGACTAACATTCAAATCATGTAATACATTACGCATTCAACCATTTTCATCGGCACGATGAAATTCCCCTAATCCTCATTCCAAACCTCCCAAAAATATTCCGTTCACTTTTAAAAGTCGCATGGGTTCCCTGCACTTTTGCCACTAGTGAACAACAAAAACATCCTCTCCCAAATCCCCACGGGACTGTATGGACGTAGCCTTGGAGCACAGTGTGGAAATTTACGTTCTTAGATATTTTTGTACCGGACAGCAATCAAATTGTTTAAGAATATTGAATTGACCATTGTGGCACCCCCTACAGCGTGGTGCAGACCCGTTATGCTATGCTATGCTATGCTATGTTCCAAATGAAAAAATGACCCTTCTGGGTCAATGTAGATTCGAAAAGTATATTAAATTTCCCATAAAATGACATGTTCCAAAATTTTTTGCAGTCAAGTAACGGAAAATGGGAGAATTTTTAAAACTTTTTTAAGTGTTTTTTTTTCGTTTTTTTCGGAATTCTGAGTACTTCATCAAATCGGGCGTCTAGTTTTACATAAATGTCCGTTTGACACCAAATTTCTATCTCATTACCGTTTCAGGCTGCAAATTATTGAAAAACACCTCTTTTTTCGCATGTTCAAAAATGGAACGGGTCGTACCGCCCCTCCGTCACGAGATATCAAAAAACGGACCTCGGTTTCGTGATCAGGGACAAAAGTTACCCCTTAGGTCAAAGTTTCAAGCAAATCGAAGAGGGGTCGGGGGAACTTTTCCCGATTTCGTGTGAGTTGATAGGGAATTACCCATTCGTTTTTGCGTTAAATTTCATTTTTTTCCAAAAATCACAATTTTTCAAAAATTCATAGCTCAGTGGCAGATTTTTTGACCATGTTTCTCTATGGCTCAAAAGCTGCGGGGTTTTGTCCCCTAAAACCAGAGTTCGGAAACTCACTCACAAGTTACTCAACCATGAGGAAAAACTAAGTTACCTGCGAGTAAATTACTCATCACTCTCGGTGAGTGTGAGGGTCTTCCTCATTTACTCACAAAGAGGGCTTTGAGCCAACGGGACCCTAAGATGACAGTTTTCGTGAGTTACGCGTATTCACCAACAGATGGCAAGTGGGCCTCGTCGGAGTCCGCCCTTCAAATACGAAACTCAAAATTTGCATAGGAAACTTTTTTTTCGTGACGGCTTTTGCGGCACGCTTACTTCAACTATTCTAGACTAATATTTGAACGTGGCGTAACTCTAAAAAAGTTTTTAAAGAAAATGATTTCAGAATGCTTATTTTGTCGTTTTAAACCAAAACAAGGCAAAAACTATATTTATTTAAACTATTCGCCATTTTCAAAAAAAAATATCGAAGGCCGCCATCTTAGGCCCACTGGGCCCACAAAACGGGGTACGCTCAGTTTGTATGGGAGCTGTCAACATACTCCCGGGCTGCTTTGAGCGCTCATGAGGGCTATTTTAGAAAAAAAAAATCGAGATGTCAAACTCTACATCGGTAATTTTCTTATTCACCCAACAGCGAAGAAATAGTCCTGATGGTATAGGCGCAGTGCTATCAATTAGAAGTTTTTTTTTTATCACAGTGGTTCAAATCATGATATTAACTTGTTTTTTTTCAGCGAGTTTAATTTTTTTAATCACAAAGTTTGTTGTCAGCTTCCAGCTGTCCTACCGACGGATTGGTCGGAGGTTGTTTAGACGGGGGATGCCTCTGCGGGTGGATTTTAACAGCTCTACCAGCAGTGAATGGCCGTGTTGCTGAGGTAAGTGGCCACTCCCGGTCGTCAACAGTTGTACAAATGTGTTTTGGTTAAGAATCGGGACATGCCAGAGAAGTTGCAGTAGCCACCGGTGGCTTTGGCTTGGAGGTTCACTGAAAACTAAAAAAGGCCGATCCAGTGCTTTGGACAGCTTTAGGCTAGGGCCACCGGCGGCCGCTGAGGCTCCATTGGCGTATCCTGGTTCTTAGTCAAGACATATTGGTAGAACTGTCAGCGACCGAGAGTGGCCACAGTTGCACAGCTGTCGAAGGGAGTGACCATTACCCACAGCAACACGGTCATCTTCTTTTGGTATGGCTGCCAACATTCCCCCGCAGAAGCTGCCCTCGTCTGTGGCATCCAATTAATCCTGCGGTAGGTCAATCCACAACGGATTCGACCGGTCACCAATTTTAAAATTATGAAATAATTGCCCATCCGCTGGACTTTGACAATCCAAGGTTTCTTTTGAAGCAATAAAAAAAAATACCAGACAGACAAAAAAATATTGATACCACATTAATACCAACACATAACCTTCAGATTTATAGACATTGACGCTACCTCGATTATACAACCGATTGAAAAAGACACTTGATTTTGAATTGATGTGGTCCTTGATTTTGTAATTAACAAAATGTTGGAAACGGCCTACTCACACCCTCATTTTACTCAAATATGAGTAAATTTACTCAGCCCTCACACTCACGGTGAGTATCGAGAGTATTTACTGTGAGGAAGCCTACTCAATTTGTGAGTGTGAGTGGTTTTTCGAACTCTGCCTAAAACATATAAAAAATCTCGAAAATAAAAAAAAATTCATATTTTGGAAAATTGAGTTTTTGTGAAAAAAAGTTGATTAAAAATCTGCAACTTTTTTTCGTGTACCTATTTTTTTCTCAATAGTCCTCATCATTGCCTACAACTTTGCCCAAGACACCAAATTGATCAGAAAATTCACTCAAAAGTTACAGCTGTTTGAATATTTACGTACCATTTTTGTATGGACAGCAGCCAAAATTGTTTGGAGGCTTGTAATGACCAATGACACAAAATATCTTCTTTGGTCATAGGGAAGACCCGCACAAAGTTTGAGCCAAATAAAAAAATACAAATAAAATCCATTTCTGGTTTTGGTAGAGAATTGAAAACTTTAATTTTAAAGTAAAAATTCAGCTTTTGTCAGCAGTTATCAAATGTCAAAACAGTTTTCTCTTCTTAACGAAGGAAAAAATCTATTTTAAAGTGGAAATTCAACTTCTGTCAGCAATAATCATAAGTGAAGAGAATTTTACCTTTTTAAAATAATGACAAATTAATAATAAAAAGTAGAAAAATCTGGATTTTTTTTCCGAATGCCCTTTTTCTGAAATTTCCTTATCATAACTTAGAAATCTACCAAAGTCACCAAACCGATCAGACAATCCTATTTTCGATTTACAATTTGTTGAACATTCACATGCCCATTTTATATGACCAGCCCGCAAAATTGTATGGAGACTTGTATGGAAAAACAAATTATCCAAAAATGCTTCTTTTGACACAGGGAATGTATGATCGATGGTTCATCCAAATGAAAAATTAACAAGAAAAGTATCATCCATATCACAACCCAATACCATATTTGCAAAATTCAAGAGAACTACTCTGAAGCAACATGGCTTCATTTGACAAAAGAAATGCATGGACTTAATTTTATCCTAACATCAAAATAACAGGAAAGATCAATATGCGAAAACGAAGAGAATTACTCAATTTACTCCTAAAACTAAAAAAAAAAAAGCTGATATTATTGTTCACAACGATAAAGGTTTTTTTCTGAGAATAATAGGATTTAAAAAAAATATTTCATTAAATTTTCTTGACATACAACATCCTAGTTGACCATAGTTGATTCATCGAAAAATGTTGTCTTGTAATTATTGTTACTTTTTTTGCAGTAATTCAAAAAAAATGATCAGAAATTGTTTAAAAGCGTTTTTTTACTGTTGGACACAAAATTTTACAAAGGGCTTTAGGACCGTATTTACCAATTGTTTAAACAAAATAAAATAAACTATTACAAGTGTTGTTACATTAGATTCATTAATTCCCTTTCGTGACTCATGAAACACTTTTTTGGCGTGATTTTACTGCTTAATTATGATGAGTAATTGAATGTCCAGCTGTTTACGAAACCCTCAACCTGGATGATTGTACTTGTGGAAAACATCTATTGATGGTCTGACTTGTTTTACTCCTCATCTGCCTTTTTAATTTCTTCCCTTCGATGAACTGCACTCTCAGCGCCTTTTTTTATTTACGGTACGAATGAGTTTTACGACACATTTTTCGCACCAATCATTTTTATGATTTCTTACATCCTTTTTTATCTGCAAACACACAAAAAGTGTAAGTGTCTGTTACATCGTGTTGCGTTGCAGCCTTGTAAGCTTTCTTCAGCCTCACTTGGGTTTCTTTTGCAGAAGCAACCAAATACTGGAGGAGAGAATGCGATACGACTAACTAACTGCGAGGGAGTGGGAGAGAGGAAGATTCTTTCATGGTTGCCTTTTTACGAACCGCTTGATATTTATTTCTTCCTTCCCTTTTAATATCGAGCTGCCGCCTATTCACACTGCCTAGAGAAAAGGGATGTTTTATTTTATTTCTTTCTTCCCCGTCGATCACACAACAACGGACGCCGTGTTGATATGCACACATCTACTGCTCTTCTTGGGAGTCCTTCTCCTTTTCGTTGGACCAATGCTTCATTTTCTCATAGAATTTTAAGATATTCTGGATTACCATTAAAGGAAAGAATTTCAAATTTTGATAATTCACCCAAAAATATTTTTTTAGAAAAAAAAACTTTCATCGAGAAACACATTTGAATTCGATGTTTAGAATTAAAAATAATTTTCATGTAAAAAATAAAATTAAATTTCATGATAATCCAAAGAGAACTGTAAACCATGGCCAGAACAAGGATGCCGCTCTGAAGGACCCATTTCCACAGGAGAATGCTCACGTCATGGTTACTCTCTTGCGGTAACGGATTCTTTCATGCTGTTTTTATGTTTGCTGAATTATGTGCATAAATATACAAGGATTGAGAATGCACGGACCTTGGTCCGGCATTGATCCTGCGGCTGTGGCTTCGATGATGGCCACTAAAACGGTCTCGAGCCTGAGCAAAGGATCTTCGCACCATTCACGGTGGAATGCTGGAAAGATGAATGCGGTGTGGGGGTGGAAGTGGAAATGATAGCGAGAACCACGGAAGTAATAAACAATTGTTGTGGAAGGCAATAAACTTTGAGTGATGAAGGTATTAAATTGAGAAAGGGCGAAAAAACTTGTTTATTTTTTGTTGATTTAATGATTCCATTTTTAATGTCTGCAATTAAGACAATCATCAACCTTTAGTTTTCAAAATGAAAAAAACATTATCTAAGTACGAGCAGGTAATATTTTTAAACTAAGCCTCTTTATGACGGTGCATGCTCATCGGTGCAAATAGAGGTGCTCGTTACCCTGGCTACCAAATTGCTCCGATGCAAATTGGAAATTTTTGACGCAAAGTTCATCTCAATTCGGATGGGTACGTGTCTAGAAATCGCACGTGCACGTGATGGTACAGCTCGCAAAATGCATCGAAAATGGTTCAAAACGTGAAGCCCTTTACGTGCTGGATTGTGCAGTGGAAGAACTTTGAATTTTTCTCAAATTAATAAATAAAAAAATAATTATGAATAGAGGTGGGCAAAACCGCTCCTTTTAAGGAGTCGCTCATTTTCGTTTACTAATTAAAATGAGCGGTTCTTTTAAATGGCTCTTTGATCTTTTTTCTAAACTTTGTTAACATTCCAACGCCCAAGGCTCCAAAAAAGTTGGAACGGTAACTTCAACTCGCTGGTTCTCGGGCATAACTCACCCAATCAAGATGATTCTTTTTTCCAGTGATTTGTTAGGATGTCTAGATGATCCTAGATTTTTGCAGAACTCAATTTGATCAAATCTGTAATTTTTGCGATCAAAAACATCGTTCCAACTTTTTTTTTCGCGTGTAAAAAAAAAATCGCCAAAAATTCCGCGAAGGCAGTCTTTTTGAAAAAGTTGGAACGATGTTTTCGGTCGCAGAAATTACAGATTTGTTCAAATCAAGTTCTGCAAAATTTTAGGATCATCTAAACATTCTTACAAATCCCTGGAAACAAGAATCGTCCCGATTGGTTGAGTTATGCCCGAGAACCAGCGAGTTGAAGTTACCGTTCCAACTTTTTTGGGAGGCTTGGGCGTCCGTGTAAGTTGGACATGCGTTGGGCGTTCCAGTGTTAAAAAGGTTGTTTAAAAGAACGGTTTGATTCTTTAAGTTTTTTTTTTAAATTGGACGTTTATAAATTATTAGAAAAAAATGGGAAGATTCGTCTTGGCAGTCACTATGTAAATATTTCCGTAGTAACTGTTCAATAGGGCGAATCTGCGTTTGTAAACAAGCAGTCTATCCCTTTTGCTCAAGTCATATGTCACGTCAAGTAAGAGGGGGATAGACTGCTTGTTTACAAACGCAGATTCGCCCTATTGAACTGTTACTACGGATTTATACCCGAACCAAAACGTTGAATAAATTAGATGGGGAGAACACATAAATTTAAATCTAGGATTTTGAAGAAAATTGCTATTAATTTTAAGAAACTGGTAAAATTATACAAATCCTGACATTTTATAATGAGAAAATGTTCGGCGATCTCTTTCTACATTCTGATTTTATAAATTAAGTCTATAAATGGAAAATTTCAATCGGAAAAGAGGATTTTTTTTTAAATCCCATGGGCTATTTAGTAGTTTTTGACACAAAATTTCAAGTTAAGCATTTCTGGAGTTTTTTTTTTTTTTTTTGATAAGGTCCTATAAACCAAATTTTCAATTTTTGCTTTTTGGGTGTTTTTAGAACCGCCTTGAGTCAGGGGTATTCAAAAACGCCCAAAAAGCAAAAAATTAAAATTTGGTTTATAGGACCTTTTCAAAAAAAAAAAACTACAGATTTGTATCTTTAACATCAGCTGTGGAATGAGTTTTTTTTTATTTTGTTTAGAAAATCATTCAGTAATTTCAAAGAAAATTATAAAACTGAAAATATGGAATTGAAATCTTTTGAGTGATGTTCAAATATTGTCATAAATGATATTTAGAGTGTCTCAATGTATATTGATGAAAAAGTAGCTATAGACCTCCCAACGAAATATGTCGATACAGCTTTCAAAATGTCGGGAAATAGCCCTTCTTTGAACTGCTGTTTTTGTATCCTAAAGTACTCGAAAAAGTATATCGTGGGACAATCCTGACAAATTTGACATTAATTTATAAGCAATGAAATATTTTAATAGTAGTTTATGCAACAAGTTGCAAAAAGAGGATTTTTTCAGCACGAGTCGTACATTTATCCAACGAGGTTCACCGAGTTGGATAAATACGAAGAGTGCTGAAAAATCAAGTTTTGCACGAGTTCCATACAACATTTTTTGCAATTCCAAAAAAACACACACTGAGTGAAATTTCATGTCAAATTTTCATGTATTTTGTCAATAAATCGTTTAAATCAAAAAAAATGTTGAAAAGTGTTACTTTTCGAAACAAGTGCTGAAAAGTTCAACTTATCAGCACTCATTTGAAAAGTGCTATTCGATTCTTTTATTTTTGGTACACAAAAGTATGCTATTTCGTCGTTCAAGAATGACAGGAAAAGTAAGTAGTTTCACGACGGAATTGCAAAAAATAAATTTTCAATTCCCTAAAACAAATTTCATGCCAAAAATTTGTTGGAAATGAATTCAATGAATGTATTTTGAAATGTATTTTGAAAATAGACACAAGTATAAAAATCATTCAATCTTGGAACGGTTTTTTCCAAATACCGGAGTTTCAAAAAGAACCGTGACACGGTTCGTTCGCTCTTTATAGTGATCCGGCTCATTGAGCGGCTCGCTCTTTTTTTGCCCACCTCTAGTTTGGAATAATTATTAGAACATTATTTTTATTCATCATCATTGGTGACAATCTGTTCTTCATTATACAATTCTGAATGAATACTGTAAAAAATATGAGACACTTTTTTTATTTAGAAGCTGGGTGCTGAATAGACAGAATGCGTAACGTGATTTCCGAATGATGCCTACTGCTCTTCACTAATACAACTGCACTACAGCTGTAAACATAAACAAAGTAGAAGGCTATGTTCAAGCTCAAGCGTGACATATTTTTTGCTGCCGAAGTGACTTGTTTTGAAACATTTTGGATGTTGATTTAAAAGTTTTCGCTGCAAAATTAAGTGCTTTGCGCTTTTTTTTGTTCGTAGACTAAATGATGGGCGGCCAAAAGAATCAATTTTTGTTTTCCACGTGACGAACAATTGCGTCAGAAGTGGGTGGAATTTTATGAATCTGAAGAGCAACCGAATGGAAGTTCCGTGATTTTGTATCATTGAAGCGCAGTGATAATATCGGAGTAAGTTTATTCAACATTATTTAGCTGGTGCCATTCATAGCTATTGATAATTCGTCGCTAACATTTCAAAAAAACCTCTTAAACACAGGTTTTGCGTGAGACATAGCGCTTATTTAAATGTTAGTGATAAATTATGCCAATCTCGATTCCAACCCTATTCTAAAAAATTGTTGACTTAGAATACATCAAAAGCTCGACGCCCTCGACTTTTTTATTCCTGAAAAAATAAATCATAGATCGATTACAATACTTGCCACTTCTTGGTATCATTTTTCAAACAGTAAATTGGTTCCGCTTTGACAGTTTTAAATTGAGGCCGCTTTGCGGACAACTATTCTGCACCCAGTTTAGAAGTATTCAAAAAAAATATTTTGAATTGTTATTTTTTTAAATTAAAACTTGTCCGATGACTAGTTACAGTTAATTGGGTACTAAAATTAGTCTAAATTTTCTGATATTATTGTTCACAACGGTAAAGCTTATTTTGCAGAATACAATGACCCTTTGTACGACCGCAAAGGATTAAACATGGATTTTTAAATCAATTTAAAAAAAATAACTTCGCGGCTCTCCTTGACAGAAAATGTCCTACACGGAGAAAATAGAGTTCCCAAAATCTACAAACAAGCGTTCATGAAAATAGGAACCTCGAAAAAATCCCATGGTAAATGTTTTCTTGTCAATTTATGTTTTAAGCATTAAAATTAAAGAAGTGTGTGACTGGGTAACTTTTGTCCCCGATCACGAATACGAGATCCGTTTTTTGGTATCTCGTGACGGAGGGGCGGTACGACCCCTTTCATTTTTGAACATGCGAAAAAAGCGGTTTTTTCAATAATTTGCAACCTGAAATTTGGTGTCAAAGGGAAAAAAGAGTTATGAAAACGTTTGAATATGTTTTAGATAACAAAAAGGCCGTCTTTTGAGCTATGGAACAAGTTGGTCGAAACTTATTTGGCAGCGTTGCAATTTTTCGAAAAAATATTTGTTCGGCTCATAGTCCCTACATTTTGTTTTAACTCTTTGCGGGACTGCCGGAACCAACGACTTACGAACGACGGCGGAGCTTCAGGGACGAAGACGTTTCTCACCGTAAATGAAACACGGTGATTCCTTGGTCTCCGAGAGGCCACCTGCCTCCTCGGAGGTTCAAGATAGAAGATCTTTATTTCACAATTTTACAAAATACGAAACCTAAAATCTAAATCACAGAAATAACATCACGAAGATAAACAATAACATACACGACAGACTGTACTGTCAGCCTACTAGCGCTCCCAGCGGTCAATGAGGGAAACACTGCGTTACCGGGGGTAATACAAATTATGCCATAATAGGATCCGCGACCCAACAATATTAAAAAAAAACGTAGAAAAAAAAACCCTAAAACACTTATTTATTGCAGATTATACATCATTTTTGGGATGATTTGAAATTTTTGAAAATATTTTTGTTCGAATTAGGCCGATGCAAATATTTAAAAAAGTTTTTGTCCCTCGGCCCTGGCCGAGGTCAAGGGGGGGGGGGGGCAAAAAAAAAATATATAAAAATTTAAATAACAAGCCATAGTCTTCACATTTAAATGAAAAAAGTGTTTTAAAATGCATTTTACACTAGTTCAGTTGTTTTGCAATCATTAGTTTTCAAAAAATCTAAGATCTGACAAAAACAAAAATTGTATCGAAAAAAAAGATTTTGCATCGAAAATTTTCAAAAAATCTTCAGATTTTTTAATAAAGCCAAACATGCTAAAAATGATTTTAAACGCAGAAGAATGTATTTTAATTTGATTTCAGCTGGTTGCACTTGAATTTTCATTGAAATTTTGAAGTTTATTGTAAATTTTTTTTTTTTGCCCCCTGATTTTTCGGGCCAATTTTGAAGGGGGTGGGGACAAAAACTTTTAAAAATATTTGTACCAGCCTTATAAAACAATAACAACAGTTTTTTTACATTGAAAGTCGGACAATGATCTAAGACTCCCACCATCCTACAGTTAAAAGCCCATTCAAAGTCGCTTCCACCAGAGAACACCCTGTTTCACGATGCAAGAAAACCCAAAAATATGGTGCGTTTTCCCCGGAATATGTGTGCACTGCACTGCACACACACACATCACTTCCGTGCCCAACTTTGCAAACGAAACCACATCGTCGGGGCTGTGGCGGCAGGATCTGAGCTTTTTCGACACTGGTGCTGCTGCTGCTGCTCGAGCGACGAACAATAAACGAAAACTGCTAATTGCTTGCAATCTTGCTGAGCTTCTGTTCCGATGCTTTGGGCTTCGGGGAGGGTAAATTCATTCATACACAAGGCTATCTCGTTACCCGGCAAGCCCCCCGGGACCAAATGGTTGTACCACCTGCAGCCATTTTCTATCTGGGTATGTAGAATAGGATGTAACAAAAATGACTTTTTGGCGGGCATTCAGGGATTTGTTCCGGTGGGCATACTGAGCCTAAATCCCAAATATGAGCTTGATTGGACGTAACAGGAGCTGGCGCTCCGCCCTTCAATTTTAAATGGGATTTAATCCGTAAAAAAAGATTTTTTCAAAAATGTCACTTTTTGAGGCATTTTGGCCACCAATGCGTTTACCAAAAACATCACTGGCGTGTAGGCCAGATCCTTGCGCATCTTTTGGTATATATAACATTGAAGTTTGGAGCATCCTGGAGCTCGGTACAGACCTTCAAAGTTTGGCATATTTTCGAAGAATCGGTCCCAGCAAAATCAAATGGCGTCTCGGGCGTCGCGAGGTGCGACGCATATCTTTTTTGCCGGGGCCGATTTTTCGAAAAAATGCCAAACTTTGAAGGTCTGTACCGAGCTCCGGGATGCTCCAAACTTCAATGTTATATATACCAAAAGATGCGCAAGGATCTGGCCTACACGCCAGTGATGTTTTTGGCAAACGCATTGGTGGCCAAAATGCCTTAAAAAGTGACATTTTTGAAAAAATCTTTTTTTACGGGTTAAATCCCATTTAAAATTGAAGGGCGGAGCGCCAGCTCCTGTTACGTCCAATCAAGCTCATATTTGGGATTTAGGCTCAGTATGCCCACCTGAACAAACCCCTGAATGCCCGCCAAAAAGTCATTTTTGTTACACTCTAATGTAGAACCTATTCAATAGTCCTTTTCCAGCGGAATCAGCAGGAAGGCAACACGGCGTGGCGGCGTTTTTTGGTGCAAAATTGTGCAGTTCTGCAACGGAGCGATTCTCTTGAAAATCAGAATTTCCTTCCTTCGTAATACTTTCCATGTACTTCAGCAATTAAACGGTCAGCATTTCACAAACTAAGAGTGCTGAAAAGTTCAAATTTGCAAATGTTGTACAATCTCAAGCTAAACTCGATTTTTTCTGCACTCGTCGTATTTTTCCAACTCGGCAAGCCTCGATATATTTTATGGATTTTCCACACTACTACTGGAAACCCAGAGAAATGCCTCACTAGTTCCTGCTGTATTGCTATCCCAAAAAACAGCTGATTCAAGCGTCGTAGTTGAACCCATTTTTGGGCCAGACGACGACGACTACGAATCGGGAAGCGTGCTGATAGTCATGCTGCTGCTGCGGTCGTCGGTTGCCACAAGTAACTATGAACACATGCTCTCTCCCTGTATGGGCGTTTATGTGCCGAGAGGAAGCCCAAAAAAGGAGCACTTAATTTGGGCAGTGCGAGCACCTTTTGTGTGTGTGTGCAGTGAAACAATTAATTTCGCAACGAAAACGTTTGTCCTGCAATTTGGCGAAAAAGGTAAACAGCGGCGCCGTTTTACTAAACAAGCTTGTTTATGATTCACAGATAGTTTTCGATTTATCAGCAAAAACTAAACGCTTTTAGTGTTGACCGGTGTCTGCTGACTCAGCAACGCAAAATAAATATTACTGGGTAAATTCTGCGTTCGAAAGACAATAAGAAAAATATTAGCTAAACGACAAACTAGTTTTATTTTATGCTTGATTATTCTCATTTAAACTTTTAGTTTTATAGACAACTCTCAATTCAAATTCAAATAACATGTTATGGCATACACCAGAATTTGATGCCGGAGCCGGAGCTGGAATTAGGGTAGAGTAGTCATCAATGAGACACGGGGAACAATGATAAAATTGCTCTCACAAGTCGTAGTTTCAAGCAATCAGGCTCATATTTGGGGGATAGGTGTGTTTACTGGATACACGTCTGCCATATTAGTTAGTGGCTTTGGTTATGGACGCTCCCTTGAAAAGTAATTCATAAATGTTTGATTATGGAAAGTAAAAGTAAATTATGGACAAAAAATGCTTTTTCGTTCGTAGGCTGCCATTTACACCAAAACTAATATTTCTTCAAATTTCTTTCGACGTTCCATAGGGATTAAGTTGGGCTACAATGTCCTTTCATTAGATTTGGCCAAAATTTAGAATATACCCAGAATCCAGGGCTGTCTCATTGTTCCCCACTCATTTCAGCCCATGGGTAACAATGAGACACTTTGATTTTTCTTCAATAAACTTTTCAAAATCGATGGAAATCTTTCAAGACATGAATTAAAAGTGATTTTTGGCATATTTATAGAGTTTAAACTTTATTTAACCAAAATACTAAGTTATTTGGTATTAATATATGGATTTTACAAAATTTCAATACTTTTTAGTGTAACTTTTTTTATTAAAAGTTTGATGTTGGCAAAATTGCTCTAAAATGTTTAAGGCAAGTCACCTGCAATGGAACAATACAAAAACATGATGTTTTGCTAGAAAAATGTTGATTTTGCATAAGAAATTAGAAAAATCGTTGAAAGTTGAAAACCAAAAGTGTCTCATTGATGACTACCCTACCCTACACATTCGGATCCGACTTATTTTCAACATCTTTGTACACAAAATTTCACGTGAGACAAGCGAGCACGATAGTGAAAATAAATTTTGTAAAAAATAGAGATTTTTTCCAATATAATTGGATTTTTCGATAAAACAATAAATTAGCATCCAGTATTATTGATTTATTTTTTCGTAAACAGGAAAATATGGAGGTAGTAAATATTTCTTAAGTGGTAACATACATGTAAATCGGCAAAAATGTCAAGGGTTGGTATGAGAACACACAGAAACTGTTTTTTCCAATCTGTTTTCAAGGCATTGAAATATACATTTTCAACTATTAACAAAATAAATTTGACGACATTTGGTTATATCATTGCCGAAATGCAGCTATTTAAAGTTAACAGTTTTGAAAAACGGGTGCCACGATATCTCAACTCAGCTTAAACACAATCGGCTCAAAATATTGGTAAAGACCCGTTAATCCGGTCCCTTGTGCATTACGAAGGCCGATTATCAAAAAGTTTATTTGAAAAAAAGATAATATTATTTTTGTGTTTTTCATATAAAAAATCGGCACTTTTTGATTTCATTATTTTTTAAAAAAGCTAATAAAAAGCGGATATGTCTCAAGAGTTTTTACTTCAAATTTCTGCCAATTTGGTACAGCCCATCTTGAGATAGCGTGGCACCCGTAAGCCAACTCAGTGTTTCGAGAAAACGCTTAGAAAGTGTGACAGTTCGCTTTGCGCATGGCAAACTTTGGTTGACGATTCCCCACGCTCTACAGAAAAAAGATTTTATTTGTTTAGAAATTGTCCACAATGGGGAGGGCAGGTTGAGTTCTCAAAAAAAAATCCACGGTTTTTATGGATGGTCCATATGTGTGTTTTTTAAATAAAATTAAATAAATCATCTAATTTAAAGGCATTTTCAGTAGAACATATTTTACATAAAATATTCAATCTTTTGATTTTTGATTTATGCTTCCAATTCAGTTTAAGATGCAATATTGATCGATAATATTATAAACAAAACTAGTTTTGACGAATTTCAGGCAAATTTGGGAAATTTTAACAATCTTACACCCAACCGGCATATAATGTATATGCTAACAGAATACGGCTTATAAACTTAGTAAACTAAATATGAGCATTGCTTAATTTAATTTACGATTTCGAGAATTGATTTTTTTTTTCGTATAGAGGTGTTAGGTCGTTAGTTCAATCCAGGTGTATGAGTCGTCTCCCTGGGTCATGTCTCGGTGGAGTCGCTGGTAGGCAGTTGGACTCACAATCCAAAGGTCGTCAGTTCGAATAACGGGGTGGATGGAAGCTTAGGTGTAAAAAGAGGTTTGCAATTGCCTCAACAATCAAGCTTTTGGACATCTAGTTTCGAGTAGGAATCTCGCAATCGAGAACGCCTAGGCAATGCTGTAGAGCGAATAATTTGATTTGATTTTTTCGTCAAAAATGACTGCATTGAAAAGTACTATTCAGTAGCTTTTCAGAACGTTTTTCTCTAAATTCCAATTCAAATAAACTGCTAAAACAATGTATTCAACAAGTGCAAATCCAGATTTTTCAGTACTAGTCGTGTTTATCCGAATCGGAAAAATATACGAGTCGTGCTGAAACAGTCTTCTTATTGCAGCTTTTTGCAAACCACCAGGTGTAATTTGATCCCTGAAACCAAGTTTAATAATTGGTTTAGTAGAGGGAGAAAGTGTGCCTGTACAAGGACTTCTCGAAACTCTTGACATTATAAAAATGAAAAATAACGTCACTACATAAATTCGAATCAACCAGATGTTACTCAATGTCACTAAATTCCATTATGTTTACTATGCTGACATGTCACAGTAGGAAACTGAATGAATATATGTTGATTATGCCAATTAGCAATCAGTTTTTTGCTGAACACTACTCTGCTCCGATGAATGAACTAGAGTCTTTCACAGATCCCAGGTGCATTGCTCTCGCATTCATTCAGCTGTTGTTTGTTGTCCTTATTCAAAGCATCCCACCGAACGTGGAACGATCATCCCTACAAGGACAACTAGGAATGCGCGCTGCTGCGAGCCGCCCATTGATCGAATCGATTTTTTGTTTGCCAGTTTCATTCACATGTTTTAGAGCTCTTGCTGCACCGTGGGTGCGCGCTCTTTCACGCTAAGCCAGCATTCAGCACCTGTACCAGGTGCGATTAAAAAGAGCTCGTTGGCGTATGGGGCACGATAATTTAAACGATTCGAGTGTGTGTGCTATAAAAATGTTGTTTTTTATTGGTTCGAAGACCGCCGTAGACGTCGAAAGAGAGTCGTTCGAAACATAACCTCTATCTATAGTGGCCTGGCCCTGGGAAGGTGTGCTGAACGAGATACGGTAAGCCCGAGAGAGGATATAAAAATGCCACATACAAGGTGTTGATGTTTTTTTTTTTTCAACATAACATCACCACGGAACACTCATACACACACACAAAGAGAATGAATCGATTCCGGATTCTATGCATATGCCGGACTTAAGCCTTAAAAAGGAACTAACAATTGATTGCCCTATATAAGCCCTGGGGCTTGGCTAGCCCAGCCCGTTTGGTTGACTCGAAATGGCCAATAAATTTACATAAACACTGTAATTAGCCCCCACGAAAAGGGATCACGGTGTATGTGTTTTTGTGCGTTTACGCCACAGTTGGTGTGCGTGTGCATGTGATTATACGGGACCCCCATCTCGAAAGAGAGAGAGAAAAAAAAACGATATCAATTTGGATGTTTTGATCCGATAGCAATCAGTGATGGGCTTATAAAAATTAATAATCCTTGACGTTTCTGTAACGGAAACGGAAAATGTACGCGATTTGATCGCGACACAGGGTGTTTTTTTCGGTTGTAATTTACGGTTATCAGTAGAAACTTGTGCGGAGCGGAAAGGGCTTGTTTTGTTTTCGAAACGAATTCAAATATTTTAAGAGTAATTACAGAATTTATAGGCATGAAAGGTATGGTGGTTGCGTTACGAGTGAGGTAATAGGTTAGAGTAACATTTTCATTATTACAGCTTTTTTGTGGTTGATTTTTTGCATCGCGATTTGAGTTTTTCTATATTTACCTTGTTATATTTAATGTGTACAGTTTTATGAAGTTTTCTAAACCTGTTCTAATAAATTTCAAGAAATTGGTTATTAAGGGGTTACATACATTAAGGGGTTACATACTTAATCGCTTGGTATGCGTACACACTTAAACATTTATAAAATCTATTTTTAAGGGCATTTAAACATACATTTTCATTTATTAACAATGATGATGGAGGCTGATTTCCAAAAAGGTAAATTAAAAAAAAGATAAAAATGTTTGTATGTTTTTTATATAACAAAAATTCCAATTTTGGATTCTTGTATAATTTGAAAATGCAAAATTTCAAAATCGAGCTCATCGTGCACACGAATTATACCTTGAGAGTTTTCAGCCAAATTGGTCCAACCCATCACAAGATATCGTGGCACCCGTAAATCAACATGGTGTTCAGAGAAAAACGCTCATAAAGTTTGACAGTTCACTTTGCGCATTGCAAATTTTTTAGCTTAAATAGTCTCTTACTAAGTTAAATGATAAAATATCTTCATGAAACTTTCTGATCGAAAATCAGATATTGTGATTTTCTACATGTCGAGATGCCTCTGTGAACTCTTATGCTAACTAGATAGGAACCAGCAAGTTTAGTACTAGTAAGCACAGATGCATCGATGTATGTAAACCAGGGGTGCTCAAAGTTTTTGAAGGCCGGGCCAAATTTGAAGCTCAAATGAGCTTGCGGGCCAAAATAACAAAAGAATGGTTGTTAAAAAAAACAAATTACGTTATTTTAATGTAAATGATCGGACATTTCTGTTATTTAAAAAAAATGTCTTTTCAAAATAATAGAAACCACAAAATAACGAGTTTCTATCGGTATTGTTGTTTCTGGTATTTGAAAAAAAAAGTTCTTAGCTGAATGTACTTGTGTTTTCAAAAAAAAAAATGTTTTGTTTTTATATTTCGAAAATTGTAGTGACATTACATGTTGAACAATTCTTCTGTAAGTTAAGTGTGGCTAATGAAAAATCGTTGAGATCCAATATTTCAACATTTCAATGAAAAAAAAATTTGGAAAATGTTTTAAGCTTCCGTATAGTTAACCTAGAATCATTATTTTCAAAAAAAACGAAACAACTTTTATTTATTTCATCAAAATTTCACTAAAATTCAAATTATTTTTAATAAACCCAAACATGCTCAAATGATTTTAAATGCAAAGGAATGCATATTTAATTAATTTCAGCTGAATGCTCTTAAATTTCATTTTTTTTAGTTTTTTGAAAATATATTTTTGCTCCTGGTTTTTCGAGTCAATTTTTTAATAATGGTGGAGGGGTGGGTTGATCGACGAAAGCTTTGTAAAATATTTGCTGCAAACTTGATCCTCCGTTTTCCATATTTTGCCTGCCTGATAGTCAATCAGATTCGTTATCTAACTGTAATGAGTTCGAATCCCTAATGAAGTGCAATGTAAGTTTGAGGGTGACTTGCAAATTAATAAAGAAAACTTTTATTTTTGCAACTATTACAGAATTCTTCCTAAATCAAACTTGAACGTCTTTTTGATATTTCTAAAAATGCTTGATGAAAGATGACATTTACTAGTTTCACTCACATTGAAATGTGTGAAATTGTTTTAATTATAAAATATTTTGAACATATTATTTGTATCCTTAAGTGGGGATCAAAATATTGATAAATCATAAGTTTTTTTATAAACAAAAAATAAAAAAATAGCATATAAGAGCATAAAATAAACCATAATTTTGAAAAAGTATAAAATCATTTTACAAGTGGTCAACGGGCCATTTTACATGATCATTCAAAATGGGTCCGCGGGCCACAAAATATCAACTCGCGGGCCACGTTTGGCCCGCGGGCCATACTTTGGGCACCCCTGATGTAAACCCTCAATCCATTCAGCCATGACTATGGTTTCAAACGTTTATTAAGTTTTGTAATGTTATAGGAAGCTAAACAAGGCATCTTTTGCGCTACACTTAAGGATGGTGCAAAAAGTGTTACCAAAAAAAATATGGTATTGAAAAAATTAGACAATGTTGTCCAACATATTTTCAAAAACAGTTTTTAACTATGTATTTTCATCTAGTTATCAATCGAAAATGACTTGACACATTTTTTATCTTTTTTCCAAACCTTTCTAAATTTTAAAACTACGAGTAAACTTCCAGAAAGGCTAAAAAAAACTTGAGTAGAACAGGGCAATGATACGTACTCGCCATTTTGATATTAAATTTTTAGCTGAATTGGTCATAATCGGGGTTTTACTTGTTTTAGGGTCAATCTTATGTGCTTACAAAATGTATGTGAAAAATTAAATTTGTGTTATTGGAAAAGTAACTTTTTGGCCATTTGGAGCTAATATTTGAAATTAACATATTAAGTTTAACTAAACTTTGAATTCACGGAACCTTCGAAACCTTCTAACTAGTTACAATCACTATAGTAACCAATCAAGTTTTTTTGAAGATCCTCTTTTTATTATTTTTTACCTTCATTATTCCCAAAAAGAAATTTTCGGGGCACTAAAATTTCCATACGTTTTTGTATGAAGAAAATTCAACCACATTGGATAACTTTTATTCGTGATACATTGAAAACAGTGATTTTGCCAAAATCACACCAAACATAAAACACATTAAAAAATAATAAGGTTTCGATTTTACAATTTTAATCGGTTTTAAATTAGGAATTATTCAATAACACAGAGAAAAAATTATATTCAACAATACTAAAAAAGGCTGAGGGGCAGCAACCAGCAGCAACCGATCAACAATGTATGATAAATTTAATTTGAGAAAATTTTCACAGCTCTCGGAAATTTTTTTTTAAATGTCTATACCTTGACAACGATGTGCTTTATCAAAAAATGTGTAATGTTATTTTCGATTACAATCTTGATGTTGCATTTGATGATTTTTGAAATTTTGTTTGACACTATTTTTATTTTTTTCAAAAGTTCTAGAGTTTTTTAAATATGTTCTATAATTATATGAAACACAATAGTCATATCATGTCTCCAGTATCAGGTTTTGCACCATGCTAATCTCTTTTGGGAATCCAACTATTAGTAATAAAAAGTATGTATGTATGTTACCCAGTAATTGTATTTTGTTTTAAGAAGATTCGAGCCAAACCAAACCTTGTAAAACACATAAGTCCGGTGGGTTAGTAAAGAATTGAACAGATAGATGTGAACTCAATATTCTTTGGAGAAATAACGGATTTTTTCCGTGTACAGATATGCCTCGGTTTAGCACCGCATATGGGGGATGCAAAACCGAGGCGTGCATAACCGAGGCACAGAGCTTATGGGATTTTGGCTATATGGGAGACATTGGCTATAATCGTATGAAAAATCATGCAAACATAAAAAAAATTGCAGTGTTTTGGAATCGGGATGATGTCAGCTATTCATTAAAATTATAATTTCATGAAAATTTTCACAAAAATACGTATTTTCCCTGTATTTTGAAAATGCTCTTTTTTTCTCTAAAGAAACCAAAAGTATATTTTTATCGCAATATGGGTATCAAATGGTTGGAATTTTTACAAACATTTCGAATATATAATAATTTTTTAAACTCTTCAAACATTCAAAATACGTATTTTCGAAAAAAAAAAAAGATTCAAAATTTAAATTTTTACAATATGAGTATCAAACGATCAGGATTTTTTTAATACATATCAAATTTAATTAAACCATTTTTTTGAAAATTCTCAAAATTTTCACAAAACCATATATTTTTGAAAAAAAACACTCAAAATTTCCATTTTTACGATGTGGGTATCAAACGATCGGAATTTTTTCATACATTTTGAATGTAATAACATTTTTTCTGAAAATACTCAAAATTTTCACAAAACTACGTATTTTTGAAAAAAAATCTCCTTATTAAACGATCGGGATTTTTTCATATATTTCGAAAGTTATTGAAAAAATTAAACTACTCAAAATTTTCACAAAACAACGTATTTTCGAAAAAATACTCAACATTTCAGATTTTACAATATGGGTACCAAACGATCGGGATTTTTGATACATTTGTAAATAATTTTGTGAATTTTTTTAGTATTTTCGAAAAATGTTGTTATTACATTTGAAATGCATGAAAAAATCCGATCGTTTGATACCTATATTGTAAAAACTGAAATTTGTATTATTTTTTCGAAAATACGTAGTTTTGTGGAAATTTCTAGTATTTTCAAAAAATGTTGTTATCACATTTGAAATGTATGAAAAACCCCGATCGTTTGATACCCACATCGTAAAAACGGAAATATTGAGTATTTTTTTCGGAAATACGTACTTTTGTGAAAATTTTGAGTATTTCCAAAAAATTTTATTACATTCGAAATGTTTGAAAAAATCGTGATCGTGTGATACCTATGTTGTAAAAATTGAAATTTTGAGTACCTTTTTTCGAAAATACGTAGTTTTGTGAAAATTTTGAGTGTTTTCAAAAAATGTTGTTATTACATTCGAAATTTATGAAAAAATTCCGATCATTTGATACCCATATTTCAATAACAATGAACATTGCATTTTCAAAAAACAAGAAAAATACGTATTTTTGTAAAAAAAAAAATCAAGAAATTATAATTTTAATGGATAGCTGACATCATCCCGATTCCAAAACACTGTAATTTTTTGATGTTTGCATGATTTTTCATACGATTAAAGCTAATGTCATCCCGTGCTTAATCGAGGCAGCTGAACGAATCAAAACCGGGGCAGTGCAAAATTGGGGCGCGCAAAACCGAGGCATGTCTGTACCTATTCTTTTTCAGAAAAGTCCTTATTGAAACCTACAACTTTGCAACGCGAAATCAATCAAAAATCCCTTCTGTTGTAAAACAGACAAGGTAGATTGAACATCAGAAGGAGACTAAACATGAGAAATAGTCGGCCATCAAATGGTGCTGGTTTGTGAAAACGTAGATTTCAAGTAAATTTGCATCAATAATAATTCAACCAATCACGTACAAAGAACCACACAAGCATGAGCGAAAAAGTGGTCCATCGCAAAAGTTCGCACAAAGGCAGCGCACTTGAAAAATACAATTTACAAAATTTATCACGCTGGCAAACTATAAATATCGAGCGCCCGACATCGGCACTATTGAAAAGAGTTACAACACGAATCTTCTCTGGAAGTCCCCAGCTGGTGTCCCGCCGGCGGTGGTCACATCGTTCAACGATGTCACAGGGCGGTGTGCATGTTCGCACATTCTCAACCCCGTTTGGAGGATGCACCGAGGTTTCAGGCAATTCCATGTAGATGAAATTTTAAAAGAAATGCACCACGTGGTGACAAAACTGTTGTACGATTAGCCGTACCTGAACTGCAAACAGATGGCGATTTACCTTTCACAGCAGCGCTCGTGGTTTAATCCTTCCCGCGTCGTTACAGTTTACCATGTCCAACTAAGTCTAATTGATGTTTTGTACGCGAAAATGTTTCGCTGTCTGGTCAGGACTTCCAGTAGCGAACGAATTAAATTATCTCCCCAGCGCAGAGTTCACCCTTAAAAGGGAACCTACAATGCTTTTAACATTTCTCCGCGCACTGCAGCCGTTAAAAGTGACATGTAAATTACTACTTAACATGGCAAGAGGCACACACACACCCACAGCCAGACAAGCTCACACCTGAGAAGTGAAAGACCACCACCAGGTGCCAACCGGGAGTGTTTCGTATGTCCGATCTTGTGCAGAGTTGTTTGCTTCCCTTTTTCGGCGTGGATTGCCACGACCCTTGCTGAGGCTTCCTTTCGTGTGGATGTGGAGTTAATCCGCTGAACATTCTGCACCGCGTTCGTTCTCTACTCTCGTTCAGTCTCGTCGCGGTGGCTCGTGTGAGTGATTCATCCTTTTCGTACTGCAAGCCATTTCCGACTCGGCAGCAGCAACAGGGCGATGAACTATGACAGGAATGTGTGTTGACCATTTGTGTCTGCCGTGTGTCGTCTTAAAATTCTAATAAAATTTGTGGAATATTAGAAAACATTCAAACTGAATGTTTGCTATGAGGAACTAAAAATAAAGCTAATAAATGTATGTTGCACTACACGGTACGACCCCTTTAATGTTTGAACTAGTATTCTCTCGAGTATAAATATCCGTTTCTGCAAATTTGCATGAAAATATTTATATATTCACCCAAATCGAAGTGGGTCGGGGCAACTGCTGTGTGAGTTGATGATGGATTACTCATACAGATTTTGTAATATATTTCAAAATTTTGTGTGGACTAACTATTTATGCAAAATTTTTAAAATATTTCTCAATGTTACAGACATGTAAAATAATATAAAAAAAAAACCTGTTTTCCCTGTTTTTCTTTTAATAATTTATAGAAGATTTATAAGTTTACACAGATACGCGATTATTATTCAAATGACCGACAACACCAAAATGTGTTTAAATTTTCCATAAACGGATCCACTGACCAGCGAAAAACAAAACCTTCTCACTCTAGACCGATATAAATCAGTGGAACGTGGAATGATTAAGGATATCGAGCTGTCAAATTGGATTGTACAAGGTCTGATTAACATGCTGAATAATTAATGAAATCACGTTTTTCAGTTTGTCGACCGTTTCGCGGAACATTTGGAAAAACTCCCTCCACTGCCTCAAACCGCACGGCCAGACACCCAGTTGGGGCCCCAGCTTGAAGAGTGTATTTATATTTTGTGTGAAGGTACCCCCTCAGTATTTAAAGAAGTTATTTGGAACCAGCCAGCTGAACCGCCAAACTGACTGTCCCTGTGAGCAGCCCCGTGTGCCCATCAGCGCAAAGCCCGCGTAAAACGAAACTAATTTTTATTATTTCTAACAGCTTTCAAAATAGCCCATTAATTAAAAATGTATCTCTCTGGGTCGTGGTAATGCCCCCGCAAACTGTAAAGAGTCCTAAAAATGTTTACTACCCGGCGTCGTCGAGATGGCTTGTTGATGCCAACTGCGCGCGCCCTGGCAGCTCCGTAAATGGGTCGTCCAACCCCAACGTCGAATGGCGGAGCGGGAGATAAGGTTCAATTCAATTATTTAATTATACCTTTATAAGCTCTTAATAGAACACAGTGAGACCCATTATTTGCCTATGGGGTGTGCGTTTGAGCGCTCCACGGGTAGCACATGCCTTTTAAATTATATTGGAAATAAAGCAGTGCTGCCAGGAATAAGGTTCTTAACGAAAGTTTTTTGTCAACTTATTTAAGCTCAGTAAAATTCATGGATAGTTTAACAATTTCTAATAACAAATGAATAACACCGTTCCACACAAATTTGCTCCTCAAGATTTGTCATGTCATCGCTGTCGTCCTTACTTGTCGCACATGCATTTTTGGCCAAATAAGTTAAGAACACCATTCTGTGCAGCTCTCAATGGCTCATCTTTTGAACTTCACAGATCCTCAAATTCGATTTCAATCTTGAGATATTCAATTAATCCAGATGCATTTTTGTCACTTTTCATATGAAAAAAGTTTCAATTTTGTCGTGCTTTGTCGAAGGGTGCAAAACGATCCGAGTTGATCCTGATTTTTGGTGATTTTTCTAGAAAAAAATGTTTTCTTATATACTTCCTATATACCCCTTGTATACTTTCAAGTATACAAGCCGGTTTCTTTTCATCGCATTGCTAATAACTCATCAGGATCAACTCGGATCGTCTTGCACCCTTCTACAAAGTTGTAGGTAAATCAATTTCCTACAAGAATCTCACACTTGGACAATTTCGGGCGAGACCTGCGCCACCTGCTGCAAACATCCTGAAGCGATATTTTTCCCCATACATTTTTCCGATTTTCCCCATAATAAACTTCAACGATGAAAAGCGACCCCTTAGCCTTAACCGATTTGGCTCAAAATAGGCACAGTTAGGGGAGAGTGGGGAGACTTGATCCCCTTTTTTTTGTATCGCACATAACTCTGTCAATTTCTCACAAAACTATAAACTTTTAGCGTGAAATGAAAGCTAAAACATTCATCTATATTTGGCTAATACAGGTATTTCATCAGATGAACTCTTCGAATCATGCCAAGCGTTTTAAAAAAATATTTTAAACTGGCATTTTCAAAATGTTAGGGGTAACTTGATCCCCCTTTCAACATTTTGAAGAAATCTTAAGCAAAATGTTTCTTATTCATCCAAACTTTTAATTTTCTATGAGTTACAGCAATTTCACATAAAACCTGTACGTTTGTGCTCAAAATATAACAAGTTTATTATGTTAAATATTTAAAAACTTAAAATATTATTTTTTAGACCAAAATTAAGCATGTTTACAAAAGCTGAAAATTTTTGTTTACGAAACTTTTGAAAAATGGTTCAAACTGCAGTGTACAACTATACTAAAGGAAACTATGTATGAAAACCCAGCTCAATTAATTAATCTTGAGGCTGATTCCAGTGACTGTAAAACTGCAGGGATCAAGTCTCCCTAAACGCACTTTTTTAAACAATTGATTGTAAAAATAGTATGACGATAAATTTAACATCAAATGCGTAAGGGTTTTGGAGTTGATAAGTTTATCAAACAATTCATGTATAAAAAATATGTTTTTGAATAATTTTTGAGTGTTTTCTATACATATCAATACAAAGAAAAAAAGATCTCTTGGAAGTTTTTTGCAGCTCGTTTTAGAAAAATGTGTGTAACTGAATCTAAACATTTTTTAATTTTTTTCTTTGTTTTCTACAATGAGTTTTAGTTAATTTCGCACAACTTTCTAGAACAAAGCTAATTGTTTTACCCACATGCTGACGAGATACAGGCTTGGGATCAAGTCTCCCCACTCTCCCCTACTTGTTTTTGCCTAAAGAATCGGGGTATCTCTTACGATTTTCGGAAATTTTCAATGTTTCTTGTCACCCTAATGTACAGTCATCCCGCATATTCGGAACACCCACGAATTCGGAAAACGTGTTTGTTATTGTTTACATTGCGTGCTCTCGTTTACATTGCGTTTATTCAAGATCAAGTATTTAAATGCGTTTTCCTCGGAACGTCAAAACGCGACGTGTTAACACGAAAGCGTCGATGTTGAAGTTCGTTCCTTTTCTTTTTTTTGATTTTTTTAATATTAGGAAGGTATACAGAGTGTGCTAAAGACCCTTAACCTCATGCTTCCACATGACCTGTTATGCAGCGAAACATTTTTTTTTTTTTCACTAACCTAAAAATTTTCAACGCGTCATAAAAAGTATTGCCAGCAACACTGCCATAAAATAAAACACTTTTGGCCCGGTGTTTTTTGTGCCTCAAATCTAATAGAAGATAGTGTAAAAGCTATGATACCATCGTAAAATGTTCCACTAATAAAAATACCCCTGGATTGGCCCTCGTGAATTTCCCCGACCATTCCCACTGGATGCAATAGCCGGAAATCTTCCTGAATGCAACACCATGGAGCTCCAAATAAACCAACGCGATACACCAAATTTGTGTTGAACTTGCACAAAACTATCCCGTCAGAGCACGAAACAAAAAAAAAACGGTGGGCAACCAGCAGCATGAAGCCCGTCCGAGGTTGTATAATAATATTATTAAATGAAATTTACGTTATTACCGTCATGTTCGTTCCGGAGGAACCTCGCAAAACTTTCGGCGTTTTGCAGCAGGTTGGTAGATTGGCCACGGGGTCAGCAAATCTTGGCGTGGAATGGAGCAACGTGCTTCTCACTATTTTGGATGGTAAAGTAATGCTGAAGCCAAACAATTCTTCCGAGAATTTTTGGGAATTCACGTTGTGTTGCTTTGAGTTGACTAAAAATTTGAAGTACTTTCTTATGATGAAAGAAGCCATTTTGCATCATTTGTTAGTGAATGCTAAGTTCCAGAGCAATTAAATCTCTAAGACTTCGGTAAGTGATGAATATTTGTATTTGGTTACCTGTCCTATAGAGAAAAGGAAAAAGATACCTTACTCGAATTGTTTTCGGCAAACCATTGCTGATTCCGTCCTTAATGAATAATTAATTAGCCAGGATACGACCTATCCCAACAACAACCTGGAGTATGATCTGCATACGATCAAAGCCAAACCAACTCAGAGAAAGAACATATCATTACTCAGCTGTTCAAGTCGTGATGTTTCTTTTCATGATTATCTTGGTAATTGCTTTGTTTATCAGTTTGGAATAATTATTAGAACATTATTTTTATTCATCACGGAACCGACCAACGTGGGGGCACCACGGATTGGCCGGTGTTAATAAAGGTGAAAATTTTGCTTTTGTTGAAGCGCCAGGAAATTGCGTGATTCTTCAGTTAATTTTACAACTTTTCAAACCCTCCGCAAAGTTCTGGACTCGTTGTTGTAACGTTTTGTTCAAAGCAGATCGTGAGCCATCTTGCGAGGAGCTCACCCTGAAGTACCCGGTGATGCCGTTTGTCATAATTTATGGGCTACCTGTTTTACGACAATGGACTCACAAGAAAGCAAACCCTCACGAGGAGGGGGAAATTTGCACCGTTGATGATTTTGCGCGCATGTTTTTTCAGTGCTAATTTAATCGTGTAGCAAATTAACCTCGAAATGATGAATGGCAAGTGTGAAAGGAGCACCTTTCGATGTTATTTATCACTTATTTATATGCACTTCTGTGCTGACGGTGTCAACCTGACAGGTGTGTGTAGTATTTGGAGGTCTTGAAATGTTTGTGTTTGATCCATTATCTCAGCAATTCTTGTATCCTTTTTCAGTTGGATAATGATTGTTTGGCTGGATTTTCAACTTGTTGCTAGTTTGGACACATAACTTATGCAACATGCCAATTTTTTGCATAATCTTAAACAAAATGGCAAAATTTGTGTAGCATTTATTATAGTATGAATAAAAATTGCTCAAAAAAGTTTTTTTAAACATGACAACATCTGTTTCAATCAAAAACATAAATATCGCATTAGCATAAATCTATCCTTTGGCCGACCGTTAATCATTCTATTGAAACCTTTCATACTGTTTAAACTGACAACTTTCACGGTTTCTAACATATGTTCGATACATCTTTGATAAACAGTATTTCATAAACTTTAACCCTAAGGATTCTGACTGTTCTTAACCAGCGAAATATTCAACATATAAAAAAACCCTTCAACAAACAATTCCTTTTCCTTCATCCTTCATCTAGGTCCCCATTCCAAAACATCTTTACGGACGAAAACGAAGTCGTTTAGCGGAGGATATCGCGCGCGGGGGTGAATACATTTTTCTTCACTCATTCATTGTTTGATTTGTTTGCTTCCTTTTCTACGATTCCTCCCTATATCCCGTCTTCCCAGTCTCCTTCTCCTCGCTGGGAAGACTCACTTTTTCTCGCTTTATCAATCCCGTACAATCATAATTGATTTACAAAATGATTAATGAACACTTCTGGAATAATTGACGGTTCGTCGTTCCCCGCCATAAGGTCGTCCGCCGAAGAAACTTTTGGGCTGGCCTCGGTGATTGTGTGTGTGTATAAGCGCACCCAGGACCATAAGAATTATACGCGCTATTTGCGTTGCGTCGAGCCGTTTACGCTTGTTTTCTTCATCATCTGCAGCGAGAAAAAAAGGACTGGGACTGGCCTTAACAATTGTTTGGCACTTGGCACACGGGAGGTTATCATCAGCCGTGTACAGTCGAGCTCGTGATAGTTTGGGAAATTTATTTTAACTTTTTTTTCTAGTAGCGATATGCTTTGCCAAATCGGTTGTACTGAACTCTCAAAAGTGGTCAAAGATAAACTTGTAAGAAATTTTACGGACTTTCTAGAAAAAAAACACTGAAAGAAAAATACTCGCTATTTCTATGTGATGTTTTGATTTCTAAGCTTCACAGTCAAATATGACAGTGAACTTAGTCCAATACACTGAAAAAAAAACACTCTACTTTTATGAGATTTTTTTTGATTTTTAAGTTTTAAAGTCAAATTTGAAGGTGAGCCCACGATTTTTTTTCGTTCAAAATTTTTGTGAAGATAGCCTAAGATGTTACAAAAAGACTCACGAAAAATGCAGTATGGAGCAACTCACCTACAAAAATACAAAAATCATTTACTGAAACTGTTTTTTTGAAAAGTGCTCTAAACGTCAACATTTTCAAAAACCGAATACGGAAATCAATTCTCCAGACAATTTTACAAAACAAATACAAGCTAATACATCCAATTGAAATATGGTCAAAGACAAACTTATGGGAAATCGGACAAGCTTTCCGGTAAAAATATTTTCGAGACTGAAAAATCAAGTCTGTCATATAGAAATTGCCAAAAACCATCAAAAAATCTATTTTTTCAACATTTTTATTTTTAAAACCGCTGTAACTTCACAAGGATTGGACTTAGGACAATGGTCAATATGGAGACTTTTATGTAAAATTGTCTGGAGAATTGATTTCCGTATTCCCGTATATTTGAAAATGTTGACGTTTAGAGCACTTTTCAAAAAAACAGTTTCAGTAAATGATTTTTGTATTTTTTTAGGTGAGTTGCTCCATCCTGCATTTTTCGTGAGTCTTTTTGTAACATCTTAGGCTATTTTCACAAAAAATTTGAACGAAAAAAAAATCGTGGGCTCACCTTCAAATTTGACTTTTAAACTTAAAAATCAAAAAATCTCATAAAAGTGGAGTGTTTTTTTTTCTTTCAGTGTTTTTTTTTTGGAAAGCCCGTCAAATTTCCTACAAGTTTGTCTTTGACCACTTTTTGATACGACGAAACGGCTTCAAAAAAAAAATACGAAATACAAAAATATTTAAAACACTTACGCCCTTCTCAAATATCATTATCGAGTGTAACTGGCTCCATATACACAAAAATGACTTATATAACATGTCTACTAGCGTGTCCCAAAAAACACGAAGTCGAGGAATTCAATGTGCTCAGTTCTCAAATGATAGAAAATCATGTTAGAAACAACTCTCTCATACATGAAAACTTTCGGAAAAATCGTTTACCACGTTCCCTGGGCATTTTTTTGAAAAAAGTCAGTTTTTTCGACAATTTCTCAAAATCTGCTTAGAAAAAATGGAAATTTTTAAAATTTCAAATAGCCTATACCATTAAATGATGGTCTGTGGTCCAATAAACAAGTTAATATATCGATTTGGCCTTTTAAAACCTTGTTTTTACTTTCCCGGTAGCTTTTATGTCGAAAAATACGAGTTTTTGCTTTACTTTTTTTCAATCTTTTCCCTCGGTATTGAACACAAAAATTTCCTCATATGTGAGAATACATGCATCTTGTAGGAAATTTTCCGCCGAAGATTTTCGTCTAAGCAACTTTGAAGTTTCATCAACTCTGAGCTGAGATATTCCAGTTTTTGTGAAGAAAGAATATTGAATATTTGAATATGTTGATATTAATCATCATTGGCATACAATATTAAGGATAATTTAAGCCTAATTTGAAGTGCGGCTGTATCGCATCTGTTTTTAAACATGATTGGTTCATCCTTCAATACTAAGGGCCACCTGGTGTTGTTTTCTCATGGCACGCTACGTGCTAAATCAATGAATTACTTTTAGCAAATAACTCATATTTAGAGCATTTTGCATTTAAACCAATCGATGCACGTTTGCTGTGTTTCCATGGATACAAATAAACAAATAACAAATCGATGCATCTGTGCTCTCTTATGCTATCTAGATAGGAAAACCAGTAAGCTTAGTACAAGAGCACAGAGGCATCGAAATATATGGTTCGATTGTACGGGGTTGGCAATTGTCCACGCTCCATCCAAAAAAGTTTTTTTTATGGACAATTGACCATGAGAAGGGGAGGGAGCTGAGATTTAAAAAAAATGTCTACGTGATTAATGGATGGATCCCTATAGAATATATTCCAAATATTAGTGATATTTTTAATTTACCTGAACATCGGATTTATCAACAGGAGTTATAAGAAGAGAGTGTAAACGTTACGTTGTGGTTCAGATCACGGAAATGCGTACAATTGAACCTTATATTTGTTATTTGTTTATTTGTATCCATGGAAACACAGCAAACGTGCATCGATTGGTTTAAATGCAAAATGCTCTAAATATGAGTTATTTGCTAAAAGTAATTCATTGATTTAGCACGTAGCGTGCCATGAGAAAACAACACCAGGTGGCCCTTAGTATTGAAGGATGAACCAATCATGTTTAAAAACAGATGCGATACAGCCGCACTTCAAATTAGGCTTAAATTATCCTTAATATTGTATGCCAATGATGATTAATATCAACATTTTCAAATATTCAATATTCTTTCTTCACAAAAACTGGAATATCTCAGCTCAGATTTGATGAAACTTCAAAGTTGCTTAGACGAAAATCTTCGGCGGAAAATTTCCTACAAGATGCATGTATTCTCACATATGAGGAAATTTTTGTGTTCAATACCGAGGGAAAAGATTGAAAAAAAGTAAAGCAAAAACTCGTATTTTTCGACATAAAAGCTACCGGGAAAGTGAAAACAAGGTTTTAAAAGGCCCAATCGATACATTAACTTGTTTATTGGACCACAGACCATCATTTAATGGTATAGGCTATTTGAAATTTTAAAATTTTCCATTTTTTCTAAGCAGATTTTGTGAAATTGTCGAAAAAACTGACTTTAAAAAAAAAAATGCCCAGGGAACGTGGTAAACAATTTTTCCGAAAGTTTTTATGTATGAGAGAGTTGTTTCTAACATGATTTTCTATCATTTGAGAACTGAGCACATTGAATTCCTCGACTTCGTGTTTTTTTGGGACACGCTAATGTCTACAAAGTTTCATTGAAATCGGAGAGGGTCGGGTACAACCGATTCCCTATTTGACATGAAATTGCTCACTTATCCTTTTGGTGGTAAGTTGTTTTTCCCTGTTTCGTCATTTTCCGGTTTTGGCTCATGGTTCGACTTTTTCAAATGTCTAGTTTTTTCAAACTCCAAACTGTTTTTCCTGAAAAGTCCATCAAATGATCTTTTATTTGCGTCCTAGAGAACTAAAATTAGTTGAAATTGCTCAGAGTTATGATTTACGATTGTGAAAATTGACAAAAAATGTTTTTTTTTATCACCCTTACGGCCAAACAGAAAATTACAAGTCTAATTATTATTTTGAAGGATACAGATACATTTTTTAAAAATATGTGTAGAGTCCTTAGGAAGAGTTCTTTTATTCCAACTACGTTACGTTATAAAAGAATACTCCCTTGTTATTGACTTAAGCTTGGTATTCTAGGAGACATTCTGACAAACATTTTTAAATGATTTTTTTAGAAATTTTAAGTAGTGCTCTGATACTATTATTTTTTAGAAAAGTAAATTTAAATCTTTCCCAGTTCCTGAGGGAAGAGTATTGGGGTCGGTATTTACAAAGCGGATTAAGTGGCCGTTTCATTCTCAACTTAATGTTAACATGTTAAGGTTAATATGTTAACATTCCATAGGTCACCTCCCTAAGGTGTCGTGATAAGGTCCAGTTTGTGACGATGCACTACCTTCCCTTTACTGAGCAATCGATTCCAGAAGGGAAAAGATCACCAGTTGTGTTGTTCTGAGAGCTGGGATTTGAACCCCGATCTACCGCTTACGAGGCAGAAGCATTACCACTGGGCTACGTGACTCGGTCAGGTTTATCTTTATTTTTTAGGCCACACATATCAAAGTTCCACTGTACAGCAAAGTGCCACTCCGGGCAAAGTATACCTAAAGGATAAGAAAAGGTTTTGTAATGATTATTAATGACTTTCTTTTCAATCCTTGCTGCCAGGAGGCACAACAGAGCTAAGGAAAACTCTAGCCCAGTGGAATGGGAGAGCCCTCTTGGAGCGCGTATTATTCGTGCTGCAGTTGTTACAGATATCAACCCCGTTGAGGAGGTTCGATCCCCGTCCGGACCCAAGCTGCTGCTTCTTATTTATGTATGAAGCTCATTTCCCTTTTTTTCTTCCAGGGCTGATGACGGCTCTCGCGTAGATAAATTACCATTTTTCCAAGAAGTTCTTCTTTCACGCAACATCAGCGCGATAACGGGGGGCACGTGACGGCAGATATCATGTTTGCGAAAAGGTGAAGAAGTTTGAAGATGATAGGAGGCATTATGCAATCTTAGATCAGAGGATGAGTTGTTGATTGTTGCAGGTGTTTTCCATGATTCTTTTTTATTTATTTATCTTTATTCATAACTTATTATCATTACCATTTACGCAATATAATGAATAGTAGAAGATCTCTTCAAAACTTTAAAGTATTCGCATACTATTTTCTGAAATTAGGATTTTGTTCGAAACTGTAATGCAAATGACCTACAACTTCCTAGAGACGCTGCCTTCCTGGGAAATTTCAACCTGAACAACCATTGTGTTTGTCACACCTGCCCATTGCTGGTTGACAGATTGTGTGGAGTCTCACGTGATGATGATGGTGGTGGCGATGAGGAATTTTTATTTGTGCAGGTAAGCGAAGGGGCATTAAATGCCCCGCCAGGTTGAACCTGGATTCCAAACCCAGAAGTGACAGCGGTCATTGAGCTTTAATTTTTATTTTTATTTTAATGACTAGAAGAAAAATGTGTGCTGCTTGTTGCGTACGAGAACACACTCACGCGCAAATAAATAGAGAAAAAGTGAGCCCTTATCCGCCACTATATCAGCACTAATTAAGGCTACTATACAATAAATTGTGTCTCTTCTCTTTCTTTTGGATCGTGTTTCTTTGTAGGTAAAGTGAGAGAAAAAGCAAAAAAAAACGTTGTTTTATTTTCTTTCGAGCCTTACTTACTTTTTAACACATTTATTTTGATTAAGGCTTACCCAAACACTACAATGTTATAGAACAGCAAGATTAGTGCTGAGGAGGGTTGCCAAACACAAAATGGTTAAGGACTATTATTTTCTAAGATATGTTATTTTTCTTCAGGACATAAAAATCTAAAGCAAAAAAAAAGCTGTAAATTTTCGAAAAAAGTTCTAACCTGGCAACCCTGCGCTACTGCTGCTGCAGCGCATTTCGTCGCGATATTGAAGAAAAATGATGGCATTCGCGATAAGGTCCGCCCGAAGACAGCGATGGAACGTGTTGAGTTCCAGGGAGAAAATATGGAGGTTGCTTCAAGCTGACCAACCGAATGAAGACGTTGAAGCGGCGGGAACGAGCGGTAAGGGAATTAAAGACAATTTCCATGTCCAGCAACGGATGTTCTTTCATCTGTTAAATAATTAACACTTTTTCTACGAGTATATTTAGGCGTGTTATTGTTGGTGCCCTCGCAAGAATTAGCGTGTCGTTCGTCGGTTGGATTCACCCACGCGATTCGAGTGGTTTTTTTTTCTTTTGCCATTTTGAATTTGAATATTTTTAATTTAAATTCAAATTTTTCTCCCGTAAATTCCGCTGGAGGACTTAATTGTGGTGAGAAAAACTAACGACTCACTTGTGGAACAGCAAAGGTAGTGTAGTGATCGTGATGCTAAAATGGGAGGTTTCGAATTTAAGAAATCACTGAAAAAAAGCTTTTAGGCGATGATTTTGGTTTGAACTTATCCTACTTTTTTTACATTTGAATTAAAAATAAAATTACTTAATCCATCTTTAAGCGGTTGGTTCATTCATCGCAATTAAATCAGACATTAATGTTTCACTCAAAATAGGAGATTAAAGAGAAAAGAGATATTTTTAACACCATATTCACAATATGCATCACAACCCCAAAAGAAAAGTGGCTTAATGAGATAAACCCCGAAAATTTTCCATCAAGCTATAAAGAAAAACCCCCAGATGATGCAACCATGCACGTGGACGAGGAGGATGCTATTTGCGTTCAGTTAAAAAAACCTCTTTTATTATGGTCGCTTGGTTTTAAGCACCATGTGAATCACACCTTCCGAAAGTTGAAGGGAGTTCTGGGAAACCTGGCTGATATGGCAACAAACGAGGTTGGTGGAGGTTGGGTCGAAAAGGAGTGTTTCCAAGCAAAGATAACTTTCCTGAAATAAAAATGCTTCTCGCGGAGCGCAAGCAGGTGCGGAAGTGACAGGTAATGAGTTTTAAAAATGCATTAAAATAATTTGAATAATTATCGTAATGATGGCGAATAATGGAATGCACAAGCGTTAAATTGGTGTTGATCCCAGGCGTGAGGACAATAACAGATTTGTGGCTTTGTAGCGGAGTTTGTAATTACTTGAGATTTCATTATCATATTTTTTTTTACAAAAGCTATAGAAATATTAACTTCTTTTACGGTCATCTTCTATGATACTAGCAATAATATTTTCATACAGCACACTCCTGACGTTTGCAGCCACCAGAAAGTCCATATGATTGAAGCTGGCATTCGGCAACTGATTCATAGCAACAACGTTCGGCAGCTCCTGAGCGAGTCTTCCAACGTCCTCCGGATGGGTAAGCTGATCGCTCAACCCATAATAGATGGCAACCGGAGCGCGAACGTTGGTCAGATTGTAATCCGGTGGATCCGCTGCCTGGTAGATCTCGGTGTTATTTCCCGGACCGTAGTCGAACTGACGAAAGTGTCCCGACAAGACTTCCTGGCCGTAGTGTATAAACTGCTTGGCGGATGCTCCGGCCGGAATGTGTCCAGCCAGGACGGGAATCAGGTTGGGGTCGAGGCTGTGATACTCACCGGCCGAAATCAGGAACATGCTGTTTATGCAAAACCGGAAAAAGTTGAAGTAGTTCGGACAGAAGACTCTGGCCAGCTGGTGAAACAATGGATTCGAAGGAAGCAGTTGGTTGACACCGAACGCATTAGCGATGTTCTGGAATTGAAGGTAGTGTTAAAACATGTTGATCTTTCATTGCAAGGACGTATTACCGTGGCCGTAATCATATGTGTTGCCAGGAATCTCATAGCTGGATTGTTCAAATGGTACAGATAAGCCGCAGGAGCTAGAGCGTGCATTTTGATGATCTTTTTGTTATATTCCGGCATCATAGACGTCATCACTAGGAACGACGTCGTCCCTTGGGAGTGTCCCACATAGTGAAGTTGTTTGACCTTTCTCGTCTTCAACACATGGTCGACCATAGTCGGAACGTCGTAGATTCCAATCTCATGCCACGAAAAGTCCCAATACTCTCGCATATCATCAGTAAGATAAGCATGTTCGCCGCTGTACCGATTTCCTCGAGCATTTCCCAGCCAAACGTCATACCCTTGATCCGCCAAAAGATATGGCAAAGCATTCTTAGGTCCGATCATAATCCAATCCCCCGAAGATCCCAACAATCCGTGCATCAACAAAACCGGAGGTTTCCTCGCATCAAACGGTCCCTTCGACGGAGATCCCCTAATCCGATGCATCACCACAAAGAATCCGTCATACGTCTCAACCTTATGGGTCTCCGTCCGGTAACCGTACTTGACAGTGATTTGTGGCTGCAAATCAATCCAAACTAGCTCAACTACATTGTAACAACTGCGTAATTCCTTCAACTTACGGTAGTGAGTCGTCCATCCTCGACGTCGATGTAGAAAACAGATGCCGCCAACCCGCCGAATGACGCCACCAGAAGCAACCGAAACAGCGTCATGACAGGTTGTAGGAGGTGTCGAGTACTAGTAATTACTTTCATAACTCATATATGATATTTATAGTAAAGCACCCGCTAATGCGGGTTCGTCATAAAGCCACCCTGCAAGCTCCATCAGTTCTCCGCAACCGCAAACTATCCCCAGTCAACCCAGAAACCAACCACCTAAAGGGTCAGATTGGTCTCGTTTCCGTGGATGACATTCGACGACGGAACAAGAATGTGACTTTGCTCAGGGTCATGCTATCGGCGGCAGTAGCCTGAATTCCGTCGTTGGAACCTTCCGTCAAGTTCAGCAAGCCAAACTAATCCGGAGTGCGAATCCCACCGTACGCGGAATCAAGTTGTTTAAACTAATGAGCTAGGATTGACGAGGAGTGTCATTCTCTGTTTCCGCTTTGAGTTTTGTAAGGAAAAGCTTTTCGCCGTCAAACTAGGGATAGAATGGTTGATTTAAGAGAACTGCGTAATTTTTCTTATTTAGTAATCCTCCGCCTACCCAAATGAAATTGGACTCTCGTGAAATTGTGTCTTTAGGGATCACTAGGGACAGCATGAAATTAGTGAATTCTTTTTGGTACATTTTTATATTAATGATTTTGTTACAGATTATATTATTTCTTAACTTTTATTGAAACTATTGAAGGGAGAGGTGAAAACTTTTAAGAAGATGTGGTGTTAAAGATTTTGGCTAGACAAGACTATTGAATCATCTTTTATTATCATTGGACAAGGTCATACTTATTTTACAATGCATATTTTAAGTCTGTTTTACATACTTCACTCTTAATCTTCGCTTTACTTCTAATATCATGTTATGAACATTCGTACGTGACTAAAAAGAACAATGACAATTTAGAAAAGATTGGTGGAATTGGCGAAGAGAATTTATAGCTGATTGAAAAAAAAATTAAAAGTTTAAAATGTACTTTCTGTTCTGTTTAGATTTTCAAAGTTATTTTAATATTTTTCACGTTCAATGAAATTTTCTAAATTTTGTTTTTTGGAATATTGATCCCCGTGGCTTAATGATTTGTCAAGCTAAAAATGGAAGTTTTATTTTTGAGCCTGAACAATCACTGATCCTACTAATCTGAGGGCTATTTTTCGATATTGCACGTATTCCCGAAAAAGACACGCGGCATACCAGCCTCGAAACGACGCGCCGCACTTTTGGTAAATGCGCGCTGTCAAATCCCATACTGTGCGTTTTGTTTTTGTTGATCTTTTTCTTCGAATTGCATGGCATTGTTGCCGGGAATGTTTTTTATTGCACCAAAAGTGCAGAAAATCGCTGGCAACAGTGTCTGCGGCACATTCTGAAATGCTGTGCGGCGTGTACCTTCGAGAGAAACGGACAATATCTCGTGAGAGAAGGACGGTACGGCCTTTCGAAATAAGACGTGTATTTCAATTATTTGCAGTCTGACATGGTGATAAAATATATTATAAATTGGACACCCAACTGGATCGAGTGCCCAAAGTTACGAACAAACGTATTTCCATAAAAAAAATGCACAAATTTTTTTTTACCTCTGTCATTTTCGTCACTCAACCAGGGTTGCCAGGTTGCCAGATAAATCTGGGAATGCCAGATTTTTTAAGTGTCAGCCAGAATAAAGATTTATCCTTCTCAGTGCCATAATTTGCCAAATTTTTCAATTCATGCCCATTTTGAACAACTTTTTTCTTAGAGAGAGTGTAAATTAAACATTTTGAAGGTCATAAAATTAATTAAACCATTTTTTAAATAATTCAAATCCTCCTTCCCCATCACCATTGAGAATGGTTTGATTTTCGTCTGCAAGATTTTTCTAGATTTTTGATCGATACTTTGCCAGATTTTCCTAATTTTTACCTCAACTGCACTCAACTGTAAAAAAAACAGTAAGACATGTCATTAGAAGAGAAATTTGATGTACTTTTCATATCTGCAATAACCCAGAAGGGTAGTTTCTTCAATTAAAATAATAATTTTCAATAAAACAAAATTTGTAATATCGTGTTTTCCTAACTTTGCAGGATAACTTTTATGAACACAACAATGTTCAACGAAATTGTAGAAAAAGAAAATTACAGCAAAATAATGATAAACAAACAAAAGGGACTTACTTGTTGTAATAATCACGAATTATTTAAATTTCATAAAAAAGTTTTACGACTGTGGTCCCAATAAGCAACATAATGTAAAAAGAATTACAATCGATTTTAAAAAAAATTCTATTAACATTTTATTTTTAAGCAATAATATTTTTTGCCCCCCTGATTTTTTGGGAAAACTATGAAAGGTGGGACTGGTGTCAAAAACATAAAATAAAACGTTACTTAATCCATCCTTAGGTGGTTGGCGCCTTCCTCACATTTAAGGGTGCTATCCAAAATCCTAGAAGTGCGTAAAAAACACTTAAGTGCTTATAACTTTTGATAGGGTTGTCAGATCTTCAATGTTTTGGACGCGTTAGAAAGCTGTTTTGAATACTAATCCAACGATAGGTCGCATAAGAGATCCGGACAACGTTTTCATAAACATATCTGAGATCCGGCCCCCAAAAAGCGTATAAATAACACTTAAGTGCTTATAACTTTTAATAGAGTTGTCAGATCTTCAATGTCAAAGGTTTTAAAAATGTATAGCATGACGGGTTTTCTTACAAAAACCACCCTTTTTACATTCTTCTGGACTTTTGTTAAAATCGTTTTTTTAGCATGACTTTTGAAAAACTTATCTAAACTTCATAAATTTTAATAGCGACTTATAGGACCCCAAGACGGATCGAATGACGCCAAAACGAACAAAATCGGTTTAGCCAATGTCGAGATAATCGAGTGACATTTTTTTGATCAACATCCCACCACACACACAGACATTTGCTCATAATTTGATTCTGAGTCGATAGGTATACATGCAGGTGGCTCTAGGAGGTCTAATTGAGAAGTTCATTTTTCGAGTGATTTTATAGCCTTTCCTCAGTAACGTGAGGAAGGCAAAAAAAGCTTTGACCTTAGGAATTGATCTTTTAAATTTCAATATCTTAACGATTCTTTCGATTGCTTAGCAATCCGCCAATCACAAAAGTTTAAATTAAAATTTGATTTTTCAGCAATATAAATTTAATTTGCTTGCTCGAAAAATCTATAAGATTAGATAAGATAAGAATTCTGGATCCGGTAATTTTGATTGAATTTGTCAAACTAAATTTTCGATTTCAAGGAATATTAATAAACAAATTCTAGAGTATTTATTAAAGCTATTGTGATTCATATGTTTATAGGACTTATTTATAAAAAAAAAAACTCTTCAATTGGGTCCTAAAACTAAGCTAAAATTTGCGATATTATTGTTCACAACGATTGACCTTATTTGTCTTAGTTCAATTACACATTGTACGACCGCAAAGGATTTAAAATCAATTTCGAAAAAATAACTTCGCGAACCTTCTTGACAGAAAAGGTCCTACTAGACAGCTCTTTCCAAGGGGACCATAGTTGATCCATAGAAAAAATGTTGTCTATTTTAGATTAGGCAAACTTATGGGAAATTGAACGAGCCGGTAAAAATATTTACGAGACTGAAAAATCAAGTCTGTCACATAGAAATTGCCAAAAACCACCTATTTTTTCGACATTTTATTTTTTAAACCGCTGTATCTTTCCAAGGATTGGACATAGGACAATGGTCAATGAGCAATTCCAGCCCAAAACAGGAATTTTTTAGGTACTTTTTTCTCGACCCTCTCCGATTTCAATGAAACTTTGTAGACATGTTATCCTAGGCATTTATAAGCCATTTTTGTGTATATGGTGCCAGTAATACTCGATAATGACATTTTAGAAGGGCGTACGTGTTTTCAATATTTTTGTATTTCGTAATTTAAATATTGCTGTATCTCGAAGCCGTTGCATCGTATCAAAAAGTGGTCAAAGACAAACTTGTAGGAAATTTGGCGGGCTTTCCGAAAAAAATACACTGAAAGAAAAATACACTCCACTTTTATGAGATTTTTTGATTTTTAAGTTTAAAAGTCAAATTTGAAGGTGAGCCCACGATTTTTTTTCGTTCAAAATTTTTGTGAAAATAGCCTAAGATGTTACAAAAAGACTCACGAAAAATGCAGGATGGAGCAACTCACCTAAAAAATACAAAAATCATTTACTGAAACTGTTTTTTCGAAAAGTGCTTTAAACGTCAAAATTTTCAAAAACCGAACTCGAGAGTCGATTCTCCAGACAATTTTACATAAAAGTCTCCTTATTGACCATTGTCCTAAGTCCAATCCTTGTGATGTTACAGCGATTTTAAAAATAAAAATGTTGAAAAAATAGGTTTTTTAATGGTTTTTGGCAATTACTATATGACGGACTTAATTTTTCAGTTTCGAAAATATTTTTACCGAAAAGCTCGTCCAATTTCCCATAAGTTTGTCTTTGACCACATTTCAATTGGATGTATGGGCTTACAGATATAAGCTAATTTATTATCCAGGTTACTTTACTACACTGAAAAAATGTTATGTTTGAATTATGAGCAATGTAATTAGCTTATATCTGTAAGCCCATACATCCAATTGAAATGTGGTCAAAGACAAACTTATGGGAAATTGGACGAGCTTTTCGGTAAAAATATTTTCGAAACTGAAAAATCAAGTCCGTCATATAGAAATTGCCAAAAACCATCAAAAAACCTATTTTTTCAACATTTTTATTTTTAAAACCGCTGTAACTTCACAAGGATTGGACTTAAGACAATGGTCAATATGGAGACTTTTATGTAAAATTGTCTGGAGAATCGACTCTCGAGTTCGGTTTTTGAAAATTTTGACGTTTAGAGCACTTTTCAAAAAAACAGTTTCAGTAAATGATTTTTGTATTTTTTAGGTGAGTTGCTCCATCCTGCATTTTTCGTGAGTCTTTTTGTAACATCTTAGGCTATTTTCACAAAAATTTTGAACGAAAAAAAATCGTGGGCTCACCTTCAAATTTGACTTTTAAACTTAAAAATCAAAAAATCTCATAAAAGTGGAGTGTATTTTTCTTTCAGTGTATTTTTTTCGGAAAGCCCGCCAAATTTCCTACAAGTTTGTCTTTGACCACTTTTTGATACGATGCAACGGCTTCGAGATACAGCAATATTTAAATTACGAAATACAAAAATATTGAAAACACGTACGCCCTTCTAAAATGTCATTATCGAGTGTTACTGGCGCCATATACACAAAAATGGCTTATATATGCCTAGGATAACATGTCTACAAAGTTTCATTGAAATCGGAGAGGGTCGGGTACAACCGATTCCCTATTTGACATGGAATTGCTCCAATATAGAGACTTTTATGTAAAATTGACTGGCAAATCGATTCCCTTTATCGTTTTTTTTTTAATTTTGACGTTTAGACCACTTTAAAAAAAACAGTTTTAGTAGATGATTTTTTAATTTTTTTAGGAGAGACATACCATCCTGAATTTTTCGTTAATCTTTTTGTAACATCTTAGCCTATTTCGAACAAAAATAAATCGTGACATCACCTTAAAATTTGACTTTTAAATTTAAAACAAAAATCTCATAGAAGTTGCGTGTTTTTTTTTCTTTCAGAGATTTTTTTTCGGAAAGCCCGTCCAATTTTGATACGATGCAACGGCTTTGAGATACAGTAATTTTTAAATTGCAAAATACAAAAATATTTAAATAACTTACGCGCTTCTCAAATGTTATTTTCGAGTACAATTGGCTCCATATACACAGCAAAAAATCCGATGGTAAAATCGCATGCAAAAACATGCACATCACCTTCGTCAAAATAAACACTTAATATTACACACTGCATGTACAATTTTTGCAAACACAAAAAAAAGTTGCAACCGACGGGATTCATACCCAGCACCAACAGTAAGGACTGGCGCCTTAGCCCACTCGGCCATCAGACCGATGAAAAGCTGTTTGGATAAACGCATATATGAGCTTGGCATTTCGGTCGAGTAGGTTTCCCATTCTGATGGGCTACATATTTCAGGGTGTAAAATTACATAAAATTGCATAAAATAATGCAATATTTATTTTACACCCAGGCGTTTTACACGCAGCTGGATTACTACTTTTTTAGCTGTGTACACAAAAATGGCTTATATAGGCCTAGGACAACATGTCTATAAAGTTTCATTGAAATCGGAGAGTGTAAAATTCCGGATTTAAGCTGGAACTGCTCGTACATAAAAATTGATAGATGCAGTTTAAAACTTTTCAATTTCAAATGATATTGTCATGATGAACCTGAATTCAAATCCAGTTTTGTTTTCATTTAAGTCATCATACATTTTTCAAGGGCCACCAGCACTTGACCCCCATCTGGGGTGCCCCTTCTCCTGCTGCGTGCTCTTGCCCGACGGTGTGTTGATTTATCTGAATGTGATAGCACGTTTCCCGATTCAATTTACAGACCATTTTGGGGACCACCGGTGCGTATCGTTGCCAAACCGTCTCCAAGAGGCCAGAACAACAGCACTTTTTTTTGTGCCACTGGGACAGCCTGACGGATTGCCACCAGACAGGTTCAATGGAACACCGGTCGACGAAAAAAAAACACGCGAACAAACGAGAATCTGTAATTCAGATGTGTTTGTTTTGGGTGTTGGTTTGAGTAATGAGGGGTTTCAACTTATCAGCGATGGCTATCTGGTAGCGTGAAATGTTGCCAGCAGAATTAGAGGCAGAATAGCGCCACACAGCGGCAGATCCACGAAACACAGCCCCGCGCTCCGACCTGTCAGAAGGCTATCACGTGGATCCATCAGATCAGCGGAACCGTCACAGGGAAAGAGAAAAAAAAAACAAACCTACAAAAATTTGGCCCCGCCGATCATCGATAGCGATCTGGTGGTGGTGTTTAGAGTACCGTCTGGAGGGGGTGCATTTGAAATTCAACATACTCGTGACCATGCCGGAAAACAGTCGGGAATCGGTTCGGACAGCTGTAATTGGTTTAAATGTGGCCCAAAACGGGTACAATCTCGATGTTTACGACACGTCGTGGCCAAGCCAAGCATGACACTTTTTGGGCGCTTTTTTTTCCTAGGGCAAACAGGGCAACCAGATTTCGATACGATAGCCGCGATTATTTAGACCCTAATTTATCACTTTGGTGCTAGAGCGTTCACGTGTGCCAAAAAAAGGTGCGCAAGTGGCAGAGTTGTGAATTTTTGAGTTTTTTTATGTTTTGAAAAAGCTAGGGAAAATATTCAATAAATTAATGTTAATTTTGGTTTATTCAATCAATTAGTTAATGTTTGGTGTCTTTTCTTGACTGATTTTTTGAAATTTTAAGGGTTAGGGGTTAAAATTTACAAAACATTTGTTAAGGAAAAAAATATATTTTGAAATTACACGTCTTAAGTTTTTTTATGTTGTCCTACATGCTATGCACAGCTAAAAAAATAGTAATCCAGCTGCGTGTTAAAGGCCTGGATGTAAAATAAATATTGCATTATTTTATGCAATTTTATGTGATTTTACACCCTGAAATATGTAGCCCTTCAGTATGGGAAACCTACTTGACCGAAATGTCAAGCTTATATATGCGTTTATTCTTACAGATTTTCATCGGTGTGATGGCTGAGTGCGCTAAGGCGCCAGTCCTTACTGTTGGTGCTGGGTTTGAATCCCGTCGGTTGCAACCTTTTTTTTGTGTTTGCAAAAATTGTACATGCAGTGTGTAATAATAAGTGTTTATTTTGACGAAGGTGATGTGCATGCTTGTGCATGCGATTTTACCATTGGATTTTTTGCTGTGTGGGATTACCTATATTTAAAGGACCTTTTCAAATAGACGCATCATTATTTTTTTGAGTTACGATATTCACACCCCTGACCAGCTAACCCGCTGTTTAACAAGTTTAAAGTTAACATCTCAGCATTCGAAAACTTGGCCTAGGAGTTGGGAAAAGTGCGTTTCGGACGCGATCGTACGCAAATAAACGGCCAAATACAATGCATGTAACCGCACCAGCCGCCGACCTGTTTCTACGAAATTTAACCTCTAATGTGTTTCCAAATGGTCCAAATTGAGGGCTGATTGTGGGGTTGTGATAAATTGTCGAGTGTGTTGATTCAGTTTTTAATTAGTGGAGCGTTGAGTTCCGCACTAAAGTGGGGGGGGGGGGGGGGCTTTGGTTGATACGGCATTAGACTTTGGCAGTGAGGGGAACACAATTGCATGCACTTAAGTGTGTGTTTCATGCAGAGTGGTTTTACTGTAGCGCAATCTGAATGACCCCTATCTGGTGGTGCGATCTTGACCGGTGAGCTGCGAATGGAAACTTGGCTGGTTTATGGCTGGGGAGGGAAATTGTCTAAAGTGGCGGGTTTGACACGTATTATCTTTAATTTTCAAATTTAACGTTAGTGGAATGTGGAAAATTGTGTTTTTTATGGGCGGATATTAAATTCCAGCTTTAAATTCTTAATTGAAATAATTATACTGCCTGTAAAACATCACATGGAGGAAAATATTGGTTAAACGACAAAGAAGATTAATCATTATATTTTTTGTTAATTATGTTAGACAAAAAATAATAATCAGAATTAAATAAATACCCCTCTCAATGACCAAAAAAGTGAAACTAGACAAGCCTGCCTCAATCTAATAGAATTGAACTCCAGCTAAACCACTTCGCCCACCGAAAAACAGGTTCATCGTCTACGACTTCAACTTCACTCTCAAGCTTCTCCTATAGGCATATCTTAATTATTCATTGGGTAAACTTCAACTATCGGCTTCCAATGAGTTAGGGCTGCAACTCCATTAATTTAAACTAAATCAAACGCAAGTTTTTGTATCTAACACCAACTTGCACTATCCCCTCCGTTCCTTTTCCTCAGGTCTTCCAGGTCTCTTTTCACACGCATTCAAATTACCGCTCTCAACGGCTTGAAATTACCTATTCGATACGGGTTCGCGGTGCCCCGGGTTCTTCCTTCTGCTCCCAACATGGAACCAGTCAGACTTCGGCAGCGGGTTCAAAATAATTAAGAGCGCCAATTGATAAACACCATTAAATCCATTACTCAAAACGGGCTACCCGCAGACGGTCGCGGGAGGGATTGACTGTTTGTACAGAGGTTAGACTGGAGGTAACTGATCATCAGGGCGTCACGGACGGAAGCACTTTGCGGACGCGGAAATGTAGGATTGCATCGAATCTTCCGTTTTGGATGATAGCTTCTGTTGAACTTCAGAGAAATCTTGCCCGAAGTGAGGCGGGAAATTGTTGGTCGTTTACGGTGCTGGCAGAGACAAGTGGATAGCCGCTTCTGTGTTCAGTTGATAAAAATATGTTGAATTTAAAATAATTGCTTTTGTAGCTAATTTATTGAAAGAAATGAGTTCAAAAAAATCTAAAGTTTTTGTTTGCGAAAAAGTTCTTTAAAGATTTGAACACAATAACTTATAGAACCTTTTTTATCTATGGTAATGCAGAAGAGCCCAGTTCACGGCGCACGCTCTTTAGTCAGATTAAAAAAGAATGATTAAATCAGAGTTAAATCAAATAAAACAATATCATGTTGGTTTACCAAAGTTTAGCCCGACCCTTACCCTACCTTCTGCGCCACAGCATTCGGGATAAATCTCACTCACAAGAAGCCAGCCAGAGATTGAACAATTCTACACGCTTTTCGGCGGCGTCCTGTGTTGAACGTTCTGCTGCGCGGCCTTTCCTCTTGGATCACCGCCCCGGAACACAGCCGTGAAATGGAGCATCAAGGGAATCAACTGGCTGTGCCATCAAAGGCCAGCGGCCGCGGCTTCACCGTGTTTCTTTTTTTTCGTGCGGTCTTCAAGGGCCATCACCCGGGCTCGGTTGGCAAAGTGCAGAATTAATCTCTGCGCCTCACCGCACAAGCATTTTAATCAGTGTTGCACGCAACAGGGTGACAACTCAACTCCATTTTTATTAATTATCTGTAAAATATGATTGCATTTCACCTTTTATTACCTTGACCTATTTTCACGTTTTTCTCTTTAGGTATCCACCCTGGCCACGGGAATCCCACCGACTTCCAGTAGCTAGTGAACCGTGTGGGCCAGGAGAGTGCCCAGCACAGGTCAATCAACCTGGGCGCTGACTGTGAAGACAGATGGCCGTCGCGCTCGAAAATGACGAGCCGCAGAGACACATTCTAAATTCCAACCGTCGACGGTCGGTGCCTGCAGCAGCACATTCTTCGAGGTTAGGATCTTAGGACGGCTGCCAACAACAAGTTGGCGATTTTTAACTGCACCAGACATTCCGGTGTCCTCGAGACGAAGCTCGACAGATATGCCAGGAATGGTAGAAATGTGTGAGCAACACTAGAATGCGGCGATGGAATGGCCTAATCCTTTGAAGTTGTGGAGGACCAAGTGACAAGTGCACTTATTCACTTTTGAAATGCCTCGAATTCCAGGGGGCAGGCTGACCTGTGTGTCGATAATCTCTTTAACCTCGGTAGTGTGGAATTTTGATTCATTTTGCATACCAGTCATCTTGAGGTTATGTGTCTCAACAATGTTTATTCCATTTGTGAGTGACGTTGCGTCAAACTCATTTTTTTACAATGTATACTATAACTTAGATTCTAGGTAATTGACGAAACTTGAGGGATTGAGGACATTAAAAAACAGGGATTGAGGTCATCAAAACAATGTTAACGGGCCGAAGTGTAAACAAAGAGTCTATCCTGCTCACGTCAGTTGATGTTTACATTCGGATCGAGCAGGATAGACTCTTTGTTTACACATCGGCTTCGGCCCTATTATGATGTTTTGCTAGATTTGCAGAAATCTTTTTTTATTCTATTAATTCTTATGGAAACTAATTCCCTAAAGCCCCAAGACATTTTTACTTCGAATTGATTTTTTTTTTAGTTTCTATTGGGATTTCACCAAATTTGAAACCTTTTGGTGGATTAGGGAGGAGGATGTCTGGAAAAAACACAATCCAAAATAAATAAAAATAACCACCTATAGTATCAAAACCATAGTTTGGTATTCGCTAACTGTTGAAAAAAGTCACTAGAATTGAAGATCAATTTTTGATATCAAACCATTTTTTGGTAACATTCTGTTGTTCAGGTAAAACATTTTCCTTATTTTAAAAAGTTAATTTACTTTTAACAAATTCCTCAGAAAATTTGGGAAAATTTTACACACTTTCGACAATTCAATAATTTTGAATCAAAATGACATTTAAAATGAAATTAAATGAATGATTTCAAAATTATTTTTCCAAAACCCTGATATATCCCCCTTCGGTAAGTCGCCTTACAAATGCCGTTACAAAATGTGTACACTAGAGCGTCCAATTTACCGTCTCGGGAAATTATTTCCCGGGAATTCCCGGGATTTCCCGGAAAAAAATATTTCCCGTTTCCCGGGAAATTTGTAAATTTCCCTGTAATTCCCGAAATACAAGCGAAAGTATACATTTGCCTACCTTTTTGTGACCATTTTTTTTAATTATAAATATAATCTGATTTGATTTTATTAAAAATAGATTGAACCAATCAGCTTGTCTGTAAATTTCATGTCCAAATAATTTGATTAAAAAAATACTTCGCAACAAAAAATATCTTTAATTTTTTATTTGCATAAAAAAATAGAAAATAAATATGTTTTCTCAAAGTTACTTGATTTTTTACAAGCAGTCAAGCTATTAATTGGTCCTCACACTCATTTTGACCATCAAAGTTGCTGTTATATAGAATATATTCAATTGTGTTGAAAAATATTAAAACAGAAATATTTAGACTGGATCAGAATAATTTTCATTAAAATTCAAATTTCCCGGTAAATTTGTTGAAAATTTCCCGTTTCCCGGGAATTTTGTAACCCCGGGAAATTGGACGCTCTAGTGTACACCTACGCGACTGCCGGTGGTCTAAGGAAGTTTTTCAATTCATTAAAAAAAATAGTCGGGATTCCAAATTTTAGAATTTTTGTAGTACTTCAGTATTCAATATTAGTTTGAATACATAAAAAAAAGCCCAATCTTCTTCTTTTTTATTTCCAGTAAAAGCACTCCTTTTTAAATGTTGATGCAAATTCAATGACCTGGTAAAATTGGTCAAAATTTGTTCATGGTTTCAGAGGAATTTGGTAAAATTCATAAATACCGTAAACCGGGATGACTTTGATAGGATTTCAATTTGTTTTTGGAATATTTTCCAACAGGTAAGATTATTCTCATGATTATGATTTTTAAAACATGTACACAAAGTCCATGCACTATTCTGGTAAAAAAAAAATTTAATAGTGTTTAGAAAAATAGTTACGTCAATAATTCTTAGCTTAAATTTCGGGATGACTTTGATGGTCATAGTTTTACTTATTAAAATCATATTTAAGATTTATAAGCTTTATATGTACGTTAAATGTACCATCACTACAGCAGCTGATATAGTTTTGAAGAAAAAAAATCAGTGTTTATATTCAGTTAACTAAGTTCATAAGTTTTTTTAACAAAATACATATGAATTTTTGGTAAAATTGTTAAATAGTTGGAATTTTGCCTGAAACTTGTTAAAACTAGTTATGTTCATAAAATTATCGATTTATATTGCATTTTATACTGAATTCGAAACACGAATTCACGAATTTCACATTTTACATGAAATTTGTTAAACTGAAATTGGCTATAAATTTGGAGATTTTTTTAACTGTTTTTCAAAAGCACATTTTATTTATTATCTTCAAACATATTTAACCTTCTCCTAGAGGAAAATTGTCCAAGGAATCCGAAAATGCATTTCGTTTTCCGATTCAAAATCATGTTCATTGAGAAAATCATGACGTTTTGAGAAGTTTAAAATAATGGCTTTTATCAACATTTTCTTAACTACAGTTAGCTAACTTTTTAAACTATTTCAAAATTTTATGAAAAGTTTTTCTTGAGGTTCTTTGAACATTTCTCTGTCATGGTCAGTATGATTTTAAACCATTCCGTACGTATTTTAATTGCACTCTTTATTTTGCGGAAAAATCGCAAACCTATCAAAGTCACCCCGACTATCAAAGTAACCCCGTTTTACGGTACCTAAAAAAAATTATTACCAAGAGTGCATTTGTGACAGTTCGTCACTTTTTAGTTTGACTTTGTCAAACCAACGGGGTACAAACTATAAAAGTGTCAACCGAAAAAGTGACCAACCACCTGGGGTTGAGTGTAGACAAAACGAAACATAAAATCTCAACCCGATGTCCATCCATCGTCAACCTCATGAAGAGTGCAAACTGGTGCAATTATTTCTAAATTAATTTTCATTACTTTTTAATTGTGCTGGTATTATTATCAAGTAGCCTGTCAAAGCCAGACAACTCCCACTACCAGAAATGCGAGGGGGAAAGGCCACTATATTAATGCTTGTGGCTTTTTCCGTGTAATTTTATCTAGCACGGAAGCCTACATGGCTTTTTATGTTATTTTTTACCCATTCTCGCGATCTGCTAGAATCCCAATTATCATTTATTGCATCTATAAACTATTAGTGCAGGTTTGAACCACAACCGTGCGTCCCTGCAGACCACATCAGTTTATACCAGATAATTTATGATTATGTTGAAGCCAACAGTATTGTTGCTGTCATTAACATTCGCACTCGTTATAACTACTGCTGCTGCTGGTGGGTTTCATTTTCATTAGTTTGTGCCGATGGGCAATGTTCGGATTGTGGGTTTTGGATTTCACATTTAGGAAAACATCTGAATTAATTTGCAGCGATTTTGTGGGAAGCAACTCAACTATCAAAATTTATTATTACGCGTTTTTCTATTTTTAGACTGGCTCTGCTCTAAATTTAAACTCTGTGGTTTATCGCTGGAATGAACGATTCGTTCGCAATTAGCTCCCGTTACTAGCCATTATAAGGTGAGGGTGAATGTGATATTAAGAGTGAATTTAATCACATTAAAATTCATCAGAATTTTTTTTACACACTGATATTAACTCTACTCTTCTACTTACCTTGAATTAATCTACTGACAATACATTTTTCTCACAGTGCTAATCTGGTTCACACTCTCCGTAAATTCACATACAAAATATCGCATCTTTCTGCAGTCCAAGTCGTTCCAAGCCCAGTTCCACTGGTACGCCGGAATGTTCCGAACTTCCACGCAGTTTTCATCAACACTGGAACCATCCGGCTGCTGTTTCATCCATTTTGTAAACTGAACTCTGGTACCAGTACTGTGCCAGTAAAAGTGTCCCTCTTCGGCCAGATCATTTGCCGCGATCCAAAATTCCGTATGGGCGGTGTTGTAAATTTCCGAACCTTTTACTGCATTTTTGATTTCGTTATACTTTTGAGCATTGGTTACAGTGACCAACTCTGCACCCAGATGATGGCAATATTCTGCAGCTTTGAACCAGTTTGCCTAAAGACTTTTCTAATTATTCGAAAAATTTAGAATCAAACCATAAACTTACCGTAAAGTTGGGGATCACATACTTAGAAGTACACAGCTTGAAGCATGCTACCATAAGAATAAGCCACATTAATTTCAGCATGTCTACTGCACAATCACTCGACTGACAATGAGAGAATTTAATAAAATTTCAACTGCTATCAAGGAAGGTTGACCATGACTTCGGAAAGTCGATTGAACTGATTTTTTATTTTATTTGTTTTTTCAGATTGCACTTTGTTGCTGCAGATTGGCTTATGACGTTTCAAGGAAAACATTTTTTTATTTACGATACACGACAATCATCTAAACTCACGCAATCACGTGTCACAAACTCGATGTGATCGAAAAAAAACCTTATAATACAAGACGATATTACTCCAAGCTTTGCAGCAGGATGTCACTGCCACACCTTTGGTTTATTTTGTATAACATGTGCCAATAATGCACAAATTATCATGGCTTTTGACTAGATTCGATTCAAACCCTTGTTTTTAAAATCTGTAAAGGAAATATAAAATGGATATGGGTTAATAATGTACAACCACGACATATTGTCCTTGACCAACTTCATGCATGATCATTGATCATGATCAAATAGGAGGTTAGGGTTGTTGTTGTATTGTTATAACGTAACATAGTGTCTCTCAATATTTAAAAAAAAGCCATAGAAAATGTGTTTATTCCCAATACTGAGACTAATTATTTATTTCACCCAAATTGTTTCAATCACCTAGTTGGAATTACGGGCTCTTATCGGTAGTTTTCGGTGAAATTAAACTCTCAAAATAAGAAGAAATTTTGAGAGTTTAATTTCATCGAAAACTATCGATTAGAGCCCGTAATTCTATAGAAAATGTTTAGGAAAATTGTGGTTTGGTTGAGCGTTTTAGCAGAATGCATTACTGTGAATACAAAGAGACGAGTTGTTCCTTTTAATTCCGCTATATATTTTTAATATCTTGACAGATACGTGTTTCGTCTACTACTTGCAGACTTCATCAGTGTTCTGTTCTCGACTGAACAGAACAGAACACTGATGAAGTCTGCAAGTAGTAGACGAAATACGTATCTGTCAAGATATTAAAAATATATAGCGGAATTAAAAGGAACAACTCGTCTCTTTGTATTCACAGTTTAGGAAAAGTTCAAAGTTACTGGTCATAGTTTAAAATGGTACTTTCATACAGAATTGGTTCAACCAGATTACGCTTAAGTCAAGTGACATTATTTACAATTTTACAGCTAAATATTAAAAACAAAAACTTCTGAATTGGCCAATCGGCAGTTGGACTCACAATACAAAGCCCCCATCCTCATGTAAAAAAAATTTGAACTTATGTAAATTTTTTTTTAAACCCGAGCAGACGGAAATAACTTGAGAATAACATTTTTTGATATTTGAAAATACTAGGCCAATAACATTAAAGGTTATTTAAAACAAGATTTTTTGTTATTGGATTGTTGTTGTAATAACAGACTAATAAAATTTGTTAGTTATTTATCGAACGAATCTTTGTTATTATTTTTTTGTTATTTTAACAACTAATCCGATCATCCCAATAACAGTTGGAGGTATTCTTTCATAACAAAAAAAAATATTCCAAAGTTGTTTTGGCTTTCAATCAATATCAGACCAACAACAAATTTCGTTATGATAACATAAACTATTATTAAACTCTTATGCAAAAAATGATTTTCAAGAAGATTCCATATCACTTTCTGTTATTTAACAGTATTTGTTATTGAAATGGCATGAATTTTGTTATTATTATCTGCCCGGGAATCCACAATTTAGTTAGTGCAATAGTTCTATATAAAAATAGAGGATCTTCATTTTTTCAAATTAAAACATTTTATAAGAAAAAAGCTATTAAATGTAGAGGTGGGCAAAAAAAGAGCGAACCGCTCAAAGAGCCGATTCACTGAAAAGAGCGACCGAACCGTGACTCACAAAAAAAGAACCGCGGTTCTTTTTTAAACTCCGGTCTTTTGATAGAAACGTTTCGATATGGCTTGATTTTGGTTGTAATAATAATTTATTGAATTTTCAAAAAATATAGTATTTAGGTAATTTGTTTTTGAGAAATGAAAATGTAATTTCAAAAATTTCGACGCTTATAAAAATGAATCCCAAAAGTAAATGATTTTCTAAACAAAATGAAATGAACAAAAAAAAATAACAAATTAAAAAGCATTTGGGGTCGATCAAAAATATTTGGATTTTTGGTGAAATTCCGTTGTACAGTAGGGGAACAGCATCTAATTCCAGCGTGCCTCTAATGTTGGCAAGTCAGAACTTTGACATTAAATTAAAACTAATTAAAAGCGTTTTCAACTGAAATCGAGTGATAAATAGTTCAATAAGAAGTGAGCAAGTAAATTTCTATCAAAAGTTGTGCAAAATAAGTTGTTTAAATAGTGAAAATCAGCAAATTGGATGGAGTTAGGAGCGAGAGCTTAACCTGGCAAACATACGAGAATTTCCCCTACCTAAAGTGAAAGTTTTTTTTTCGAATCGATATTTTGAAAACTAATGATTGCAAAACAACTGGGGATGTGTAAAATGCATTTGAAAACTCTTTTTTCATTAAAATGTCTTGTTATTTTTTTTCCGACTTTGGCCAGAGTTGTGGGACATAAACTTCAAAAAATATTTGGTATGGTCATATTTATAAAAGTCCAATGTGGAATAACTTATAAAATCACACGCTTCTTGAAAAACCCCTATTCATTCAAATTTTGAAAAAAGAGCGAAAGAGCCGTTCAAAAGAGCGGCTCTTTTTAAAGAGCGAACGAAAATGAGCGGCTCCTAAAAAAGAGCGGTTTTGCCCACCTCTAATTAAATGTGAAATGCTTAAAAAAATCTTGTTGGGTGAATTAATTAAACACTATTTTTGTATTATTTTTTTTATTTATTAGAAACCAAATACTACAATGCACCTGCTGAAATATTTTATTATTTTTTTATTATTTTGTGAAAGATTTAATCCCTCACCACATCCGTGTATTCGCAAGCAAAATATCGCATCTTCTTGCAGTCCAAATCGTTCCACTGCCAGTCCCATCTCTCGCTGGGAATGTAACGCACCTCCACGCAGTGCTCCACATTTCCGCCATTATCCGGCTGCAGTATCTTCCAGTTCGAGTACTGCATCCTAGTTCCGGTGGCGTGCCAGATAAAGTGTCCCTCGTCGGCCAGATCACTCGCGCCGATCCAAAACTCCGTACTGATGCTGTTGTACTTGTCCGTTTGCTGAACCATTTCCGTCAGCTCTGTTTGATTCTCGTAGCTGGCAACGATGGCCAACCGTGCGCCCAGATAGTTGCAGTACTCTACCGCCTTGAACCAGTTTGCCTGAAATGGGGCATGTTGTAGCATATATATTATGAAATGAAACAAAAATGTATTGTTCTTACCATAAAATTTGGCATATAGTACTTTTGCTCTATGTGTGCTGAACTTGCAGCTATCAACATTACTAGAACGACCACTTTTTGCATCTTCACTTGGTAATTGCAGGAGTAACAATGAAACGTTGGAAGACGCAGATTACTATGAGTTCTTATCAACAGCAACAAGAAATAGTGAATAAAAATATTTACAATTTGTATGCACCATATTGCTGGTGAATGGATTGATATTGAGAAACGGACAAATGGTTCATGATCATAAACTTCAACAGTTCACGTGCAAAAATCTAACGAACTTCGGACTTGCTCTAAATTTGTCTTTTAAACTTGTACCAAACAAATAAATAAGGTAACAAAAAATTCCATTAAAACAAGAAAGAATCGTTAAAATTTTCATCGCTTTTAATAAATTCCCACCAGCGTTGCATTGTATCTCATCGCTAGTCCCGAAGCAATATGAAATGCACCTCTAAAATGCTCATCATATTTCAATTGTCTGAAAAATTATGCACATTAGCACCACCTTGCTATGGAAGCAATTTATAAGTGGCACGGAAGCTCTCTCCCTCCGTTAGCTTTAAACCCGTTCAACAGTCAGCCAGCTTCGAACAACTTCCTTTCCTTTCTGCGCCTCAGATCAGGTAGAAGCTTACACAGCAAAATCGATGAAATTATTTTAAAAATATGGATTAATGATGGTGGCGCCACCATTGACGTTTGTGGCTCAGCGCCAAACTAATGACGACTGATGTTTAAATTCAAAGTGACCGTTAAAATTAATACGATTTTCCCTAGTCTGCTGATCTGTGATAATGGGTTCAGGTCCGGGAGAAAATTTGCAAACAATTCCAATCGCAAACTGTTGTGTGCTTTTTGTGGAACATGACAGCAAAAAATGCAATGCTCACACAATTCACTTGGCTGCAGCACGAGTCCCCGCAAGTCTAACTTTATTCGTTTGAATATTATTATGTAAACAAACAAGAAGGATTTCCATGTCCTTTTGGTTGAAATCGAGATGAACGGGGAGGAGAGGGGATGGGTAGGTGAGGCACCAGTGTTGATCCCTTCCGAAATAAACTACGAACGAACAGCAGCAGCACCATAGCGAGAATGAGAAATAGCTTTTCCCAGCAAACAAAAGACAAACTCAAGCTTCGTCCGACGTTTTCCCCGAGCTTTTCCAGAGTGCAGCAGTGTGTGGTGGGCTCTTTTCCGCCAGTGCCGGTTTTTCAAACAGGTTGTTTGTGTATATTGGTATGCTGCACTTCATATGAGTTGGGGGTTGTGGGTTTAAATGTTGTTGTTTTTTTTTTTCATCAAACAGAAAAAGCAAATCTAATCTTCTACTAGTTATTCAGAAAAGTGTTCTAAAACCGTGATTCATTTTGATGACGATATTAGTATTCTTAAACCTTACATGCTGCAAGGAATCAATTTTTTTTTCATATTGTATTTATGTATTTAATATTTCAAATTACACACTTATTCTTCTCAAACAATTTAACTTAATGTTTATTTGACGAAATACACTTTTTGGGAACCATTTATTCTGTATCACAGTAAATGTACACATTACTGATTGCAGAACCCATGAACACCTTGTGCCATTCGATTGCGTAGTCGTACCACCAGGCCATCTCTCCACGAACCACCTCTTCCAGCGCAGCAATGAGCTCAATTTCTTCCCGCAAGATCGGTTGATATCCCTCCCACAAATTGTGAAAGTAATCCAGCTCATCCTGCAGCTCGAAGCTCACCTCGTCCAAGCTTTCAGTGAATCGATGTCTGCCCAAGGTTTGCACCGTCTGGAAGGTTGGCCTGGTGTTCTCCCGGTTGATGAATCCAACACTTGGTGTGAATCGACTCGCTGCGTCTTCGCGCAGCAAATCGTCCATATCCCAGGCACAGTACTGAATGTCCCACTCGCCAATCGTTACGTAAACGCCGAAGAAACTGGTAACCTGCGCGCGGCATCCCTCGTGGAACAGCTCATGATTCTCGATCGTCGTCCACGTGTCATCGGTGAGCGTTCGCATGTCCAGCGTGAGATTGCCGATCTCTGCCAGAATCCAGCGAATCAGCTCCAATCTGGCGTGATGGTTCTCGTTGATCACGGCATGAATTTCTGGCTGAACCAGCTGACTATGGTCCGCGAACTGCTGCTGGAAGTCTTCCAGAACAGAAGCTTGGATGAGCCCCGATACGGTGAGAAGTAGGGCAACTAGTTTTAACATTTTGACGTGGTGGTCGGCCGCAGACTGAACCGTTTCTTTGGGTTTCGAGGTGGTGCGATATGAGTATTAATCAGCCAGACGAGGTTGTAAATCTTTCTAAAATATCGTTCAAAGTTAGCTAGCTTGATAAGAAGGAGATTACATATCCGTTCAAAACATTGGTTGAATAGTAGTAATAATACTAAAAATGAAAATTTTGTTCGGAAACGGACTCTTTCCCCAATTAGCCCACTTAGTGTACAGAAGTCTACCAACTGGTACACATCTCATTCCTTTTATTGAAATTGTTCTCCATATTAGGGATGACCACAATTTAAGAGTTTAGTTTAATATCATTGCATTTAAGGTTAATTTATAGAAAAAATGTGTCATCTGCTGAAATTTTAGGGTGACACAAAAAATGAGACACCCCTACTCCACGTCGTCTGCCCTAGAAAACTGCATCCACGAGCACACACGTACAGGTTTCCTTTTCGAGATACCCGACCTACCCCAGCTCCTAGTACCTGGAGGCCACGTGGGCGAGTGGGTGGGGGCAAAATAAAAACATCAGGAAATCGCCCACACAAAAGCGCAGTTAGCACATGCAGCACCACCGTCTGGAGCTATTCGTCGAGGCTCACGTGGACGGGAGCCCAGACATCAGTTAAGGAACTGGTTGGCGGCGACGGCGGCGGTGAGCTAACACGAAAGTTGGCGGATGGTTTGCCATAAATTTTACGAGGCTTTGTTTCTATTTTCTCTCCCAAACAACCTTTGAACGTGGGAACATTGCTGTGCTAACCTGGTCGGTTCCGAGTTCCGGGAGCTCGAGTCCTTGTTGGCCAGAAACCGCACGTGTACGGGATCAACCGGATTCTGCACTTTAGCGACATTCGAAAATTGGGTGGGTAAACTGTCTGAGAAAAAAAGAATACTGAAAATTCTGTTCCCTCACGTGTTCTAGGGTATTGAGAAAATATGAACGTAAAATTTGTATAAAAAAACAAATTATTTCAAGTTTCGCACAAATACCTTTCAAAAGATAGCAAATAAATATAAAATGAGCGAACATATTCGTTGGTGTGCCTTCCCAGCAGTGATACTATGGTGAGGACTAATTAAAGCAATGATTATCAAACAAGCGATTTTTGCCCTTACATCGATATTTGAAGCAATAATACTTTGAAACTCGTCGACATACCACTCGAGCAATGCTGTGAAGTTCGTTTCTAAACAAATTTTCATCATTGGTAAAAAAAAACAAATTTCTGGTTTGAGAAAGAACGTCTCAGCTTCCGGTATTATTTGAGTTACAAAAATTTACTAATATCAACATTCAACTCGAAGTAATCTTAACATGTGTCTATCATCATACATATTTTTAATTAGTTTCAAACTTATTAGTTCAGTGCTGAGCTTCCATTTTACGTTTAATCCCAGTGCACACATTTAAGAGCAAACTCGACAAAACCGTCGTCAGCCACCACAAAAACGGAAGCAAACAAATACAAGTCACGGAAGTGCCTCCTTCTGATACACACAAACCTCCCAGTTAGCACCACCCCAGCATGCACCTTGCACACACTTTCATTGCCATAGTAATGGAATCCGATCCCGTGCGCTCACAGGAAGGACCTCAAGTTGCACGCGAGACGACAAAAGCTTTGGAAAGTCTGGCTCGAGCAGCAGCAGACTGACGGGGGGCGGGACGGAAGGTTATAAATGATGTGACATTAAATTAACCTTGCCACTTTTCAGCAGGCGCACTCCTGCTCCATCCCAATGGGAGAGGTTGTGGGGTTGGTATGTACTGGTGTATGTATGAGAGATGCAATATGGCCACGTGCACGAGGATGGAAATGTTACGAAGACCAGCTCAGCATGACGACGAACATTGCTCGCTTACTTTTTCAAAAGGTCTTATGTACATAGGAAACCCATGGCGCATTGGTTGTTTTGAAAAAGTAATCTAGATTGATCAATTTCGCCATAAATTTGTGAATCTCTAAAAATAAAAACGTAAAAATGTGAAGAGATCAAAATATTTATTAAAACATCTGAAATTATAGTAATAGCACAGTTTTATTAATAACTTCTTCATAAATAATATCAAATGTTCTTGTATGATGAAGCTAATTTGGGACAAATAAAGCTTTTTATTGTTAAATAATTCAAAATGCCACCACTAGTTTGCTAGGCTTGCGTGATAGCCTCAAGGATGAACCGAACTCTGTACGTTCATGAAGAAAAGCGTTTCAAACTACACACTAAACTAATTGCACCATTTTATTATTCCCACTACAAGGCAACAATAATTCCTGCAACATTAGTGCAGTTAAACTGCCACCATCGTCTAGAATCTCGTATTGTTATATGCGTTTGTTCTTGCAAAAAAACGGAAACGAGGACCTACCTCAAGACCATCCAGACCCTTAAATCATCATCATCACTACTAGAAATGGGCAACGTTTCGCTGTTTGTTTTATTACTCACACATAATGAAAATATGAGCTTTACGTGGTAACTACGCATGGTTTTATGGCCATTTTTTAACCATGCAAAAAGAAGAGTTTATGAAAACAGTAAAATTTTGAGAACTGTTGCGTATTATTATATGTTTGAATTTATTTTTAACTTTATATTATCAGTAATTTTTTTTTTTTTTTCAAATCGCTAATAACTTTTATGACTGGTCTGTTTGACAAAATTGCCGAGAAATGAATTGAAAATGAATTTCCTATAAAAAATCGTACTTTTGAGAATATTTGAATGGAAACAGCGCTCCCTGCTGATTATATCGTACACCCAAAGAAGAAGGCCGAGCGTGTAGTCCTACCAAATTGAAATGAAAGGAATGCCAAAGGTCTTGAGTTCGAGTCTCGATACCGACACCTTTTTTTTTGAACGGTGAACTTTTATGAAAATGAAGGATCGAGGTTTTGGGCAAAAGTTCCATATCCTCGGCAACCTGCTGTCCATAGAAAAGTGCTAAGCAAATATTCGAAAATCTGTATCTATGGAAGGGATTTTCTGATTTGAAAATTTGAAGATTTGAAGATTTGATGATTTGAAGATTTGAAGATTTGAAGATTTGAAGATTTGAAGATTTGAAGATTTGAAGATTTGAAGATTTGAAGATTTGAAGATTTGAAGATTTGAAGATTTGAAGATTTGAAGATTTGAAGATTTGAAGATTTGAAGATTTGAAGATTTGAAGATTTGAAGATTTGAAGATTTGAAGATTTGAAGATTTGAAGATTTGAAGATTTGAAGATTTGAAGATTTGAAGATTTGAAGATTTGAAGATTTGAAGATTTGAAGATTTGAAGATTTGAAGATTTGAAGATTTGAAGATTTGAAGATTTGAAGATTTGAAGATTTGAAGATTTGAAGATTTGAAGATTTGAAGATTTGAAGATTTGAAGATTTGAAGATTTGAAGATTTGAAGATTTGAAGATTTGAAGATTTGAAGATTTGAAGATTTGAAGATTTGAAGATTTGAAGATTTGAAGATTTGAAGATTTGAAGATTTGAAGATTTGAAGATTTGAAGATTTGAAGATTTGAAGATTTGAAGATTTGAAGATTTGAAGATTTGAAGATTTGAAGATTTGATGATTTGAAGATTTGAAGATTTGATGATTTGAAGATTTGAAGATTTGAAGATTTGAAGATTTGAAGATTTGAAGATTTGAAGATTTGAAGATTTGAAGATTTGAAGATTTGAAGATTTGAAGATTTGAAGATTTGAAGATTTGAAGATTTGAAGATTTGAAGATTTGAAGATTTTAAGATTTGAAGATTTGGTGATTTGATGATTTTAAGATTTTAAGATTTCAAGATTTCAAGATATCAAGATTTCAAGATTTCAAGATTTCAAGATTTCAAGATTTCAAGATTTCAAGATTTCAAGATTTCAAGATTTCAAGATTTCAAGATTTCAAGATTTCAAGATTTCAAGATTTCAAGATTTCAAGATTTCAAGATTTCAAGATTTCAAGATTTCAAGATTTCAAGATTTCAAGATTTCAAGATTTCAAGATTTCAAGATTTCAAGATTTCAAGATTTCAAGATTTCAAGATTTCAAGATTTCAAGATTTCAAGATTTCAAGATTTCAAGATTTCAAGATTTCAAGATTTCAAGATTTCAAGATTTCAAGATTTCAAGATTTCAAGATTTCAAGATTTCAAGATTTCAAGATATCAAGATTTCAAGATTTCAAGATTTAAAATTATTTGAAATTGTTTGAAATTGTTTGAAATTGTTTGAAATTGTTTGAAATTGTTTGAAATTGTTTGAAATTGTTTGAAATTGTTTGAAATTGTTTGAAATTTGTTTGAAATTGATTATTTTATCAAAAAAACTCGATTTTGGCAAACTTTTCACATTTAGTTTTTTTTTTTCATGTTTTGATAAGAAAAAAAGTGACAAATTCAAGCTGTACGGATTGACGGACGTTTTGTTTTCCCCATATTATGATTTCTTGAAAAAAAAAAATGATTTTTGGAAATACAGAAAAAAATGATGGTGATATTCATCAGGGAATGATGACAGATTTTGTGTAAAAAAATGTAATATTGCTATTTTTAAGGTAATATCACTCAAAAAAATAGGAAGTATTCAACCAACCAAATTTTCAACCTTCCGAAATTCAACTTTTTTTCTGTGAAGTATATTAAATTTATCCGAAAAAGCTTCCAAACATAATTTTTGTATGAAAAATTAAATTTAAAATCAAAAAAATACTTCTGTGATTTTTTGATAAAATGCACCGTAATCGAGTTAAAGCCATTTTCAGGTTAAAATTTTCAGATATAATTGTCTTTTTCAAATCGTGTCAACAATTTATCTGAAAATTTTAACCTGAAAATGGCTTTAACTCGATTACGGTGCATTTTATCAAAAAACACAGAAGTAGACAAATATTTCAAAAGTTATTACAAAAAATCATTCATTTTCTTTTTTAATCAAGACAAACATTTTAAAAGGTCTTAAATCGAAATATTTGTATCCCTTCGGGACCAAACCACGTGGACATCTAAGGAAGGAAGGGAGGAGGGAGGGAAAAAAGATATATTTTGTATGAAAATTGTTCACTCTTCTGCCCCCAAATTTTTATGGAGAATGTTATGGAGAAACCAGTGATGCATAATGGCAAAGGAGTCGATGGAAAAGTTTCACCCAAATCAAAAAATACAACGTAAAGTCGATTTCTCAATTTCCGGTCACTTATATTACATCCAGTTGTAAGCGAAAACACATTTTTATACATAAGTTTTGACCTTATTAAATTATCAAAACTTTAAACTCGATCCATTGTACCCGAAACCTAATCAATTTTTTCAACATTTGCATAGCACTTATTTGCACAACCATTAATTTGTAGGGAGAATTGTATGGCACATTGGCTTTTTATTTAACAAGTATTGTATAAATAAAATCATATTTCTTGAAATTATTTTCTAATAATTTTGCATTGTTGGCATTTTTTGGTTTTCGCATTATTAGGAAAATAATGTCGATCAAAAATGTTCAAAAATCAGATTTGCAATCGAAGCGTTTTCATGCCAGTTTCTTTTTTTAAGAATAGGTAGTGTACTTATGCGAACAAGATTGTACTAGTTGTGGTATTTTGAATTGTTGATCTAACCCAACATACATAGGATTAAAGTGATTTGTTTTAAAATTACTTTTCTACTTAGAAAATTCATGACCATGGCTTACTTTATAATCGAAAAGTTCATGGTAAACGTTACGGACCGTCGACAAATTTGTATTATTATAATTATTATTTCAAAGATATAAAAATGGCATTTCATTTAGTTTTCATTCTTTGCAGTCGCACCATCGTGTGTTATATTGTAAATCATTAGAATCCCTGAGAGCATTTTTCCAGAAAAAAAACACGCTCAAATGCAAGATGAGCACGCATTTCCTAGCCATGTCAAAAAAGAGGAAAAAAGTTTAATAATTTACTCCAACCCACCTTTCCCCTCCCACACAGTAATGGTCACAAGGAAGAACCTTCAACGACGGTGACGCGACGCTGCCAGTGGAAATTTAGCACACTTTTTCGTCAAGGACAAACGGAAAACGTTCGCGCCAAGGACGTCCGAGGCACGTCCTTGCCGGGTGTCAGCTGCCCGAGCTTCGGGGCTGGAAGTTGGGGAGGGTAGAAAAGTTGCCTTTTCATTTCGTGTTCGTTCCGTCCCGTTTCCTCCCCGAAAGAGAGTGGGAGGGAAAACTTTTTTCCCGCACCCCACTGAAAGTGCAACGCAAGGGTGGATGCATTTTTGCATTAACTTGGTGCTGCTGCTGCCGCCGGCCGGTGAGGTGGAAACTCTCTTGAGTTTTTCCCCCTGCTCCACTGTAACTGCGGAGCTGCTCTGCTGAGCTGTTTCTTTATTCACGGGCATTCAGCATGCAAGGAATTTTCCAACAACGTAGTAAAACTGGAAACATCTGAGCTGTGCTGTGTGGGTGGGGGTGTGTGTGTGCCCGAGACTAGAAGGGTATATATCTTCTTGTAATGATATTAAAAATTATATATTTCATTCTTTTTTTTTGCAGTTAATGCAACTGTTCCCTGTAGGACGAAGATGATGTGCTAGATTCGGGCAAGGCAAAATGACAAACTCCTGGATGGAAATGGTAATAAAAAATCTTAAAATAGAACCCAAAACCGGAAATAGAAATAGAAATTGAAAAATATTAAAAGCTAAATAAAATGCTAAACAAATAATCCCAAATAATTAACAACGAAATCTCAGTCAATTTAAACATTAAAATTAATAAAGTCAAAACGACAGCCGGATTTGATGTGAGTTCTATCTAAACGGAAAATGAGTAAACGAGGTGGAAAAGTTGGAATAATAAAATAAACTGAAAAACTATGTACACACGAAAATGGCTGTCATTGAGAATGGCAAAGAGGGCCACAGCCACACTCTCAACACCCTTATGCCGTGTGTCTGCAAAACGAGACAGAGCTCTCATGCAACATTATCGTGCAAGTGTGTTGGAGTTTGTCTAGGAGGGTCTGATTGGAGAAAATTGCAGCGTTTGAAAAGTTTTCCTTCTCGTTTTTCTCCCCCCTTCCCCAGCGCAGCAAAGGTAACTAAATACCAAATCATGGATTGTGCAAGATGTCGTGTTTTATATACATTTGTAGGTATACAACGCGTGTCTAAAGGCATACACACTCACACAGTGCAAATAAATGCATCCCCGTTGATGAGCAACCCTAAACCTCCATCGTACCCGTTTTCGCTGAGCTGCACTGAATCAATTCCAGCGAGACTTGTGAAATCCCAGTTTTCTTCGAGTGAACTCCGAGTTTGCTCTGAATTTTGCGGAATAAATTAAACAAGTTTGCTTTAGCCCCAAGGAAGTACCGCTTGTTGCTGCTGCTGCTGTCGAGTTTCGAGTAATTTAACCGGAAAGTTAATGAAAAGTTTCAACTTTCAGTGAACCAAACCCAAAGCAAATTATAATGAATAATTCAGGGTGTGCTGCTGCTGGGACGGTTACAGGAGTTTATGTGTAGAGAAGATTTGAGCGAATGTCATTTTAGAAGATTTCATTTCAAATTAAGTCAAATTAACAATATGTAATGCTAAAATTTTAATTTAAAATGTAGAACGATTTTCCAGTCCAGCATAAAATGATAAAAGGAGCAGCAATAATGTTTCACCTTTTTTTGCATAATAAGCAAAATCGTTTCTGGAGAATTTTTAAACGGAGCACATCAACCAGAGCGTTTGCACAAAGATTTATGTTACAGACATTTTAGTATCTTCAAAACTACGAACTATAGATACTATTTTAGGTTTATCCCCTAAAGTACTGTCTACAAAAAAAAATAAAACAAAGTTTGACTCTTTTCACAGTCAAATTGTTGCAGGTTTGGGTCCGTAAGTTTGATTATTTTGGAATAAGAAGACAACAACTTCCTTGGTTGCAGTGCACCCTTAGAGGTCCAAAAATTTTGATGATTTGACCTTTATTATTTTATTTGGACTGAATTTTGCCCGTAAATTCTCTTTTTCTTTTGTTTCCATGACTCCATACAACTCTCAGGGACCAGGGTTGCTCATAAAAAGTGATTTGAAAAAAGATAGTTTCAGGGCGGAAAAATACGGAGATTTGTCGCTCGGTTTTGATTGAAGTCGAGGAAGTTGTTTCGCATCTATTTCAGGTCTATAGTGAAACATTCTGAAGAAGTTTACATTTGAAAAATTGTGGGATTTTGTCAAATTTTTGTTTATAATATAAAAATATCAAATTTATATAGTTTATATAGTTTCACGGAATGTATTGTACTTTAAATCTTTTTTTTTTATCAACATATTTTAAAGTGCTTCCAACTTTGTTATTGCAAAGTCTTGTCACTCGATTGGGACCCTGATTTGACAGCTCAATAGGCCAAGAGTAACAAATAGGATCTTTACTTGGAGCAACTGTTGTTTTACGGAAAACTTTACTTCTCTTCTTATTGGGTTTTCTTGTTTCTTTTTTATTTGCATTTATCTTTTGATGATGATGTATGACTTTTTCTACAAATTTCAATTATTATCTTCTGCCTATTTTGTGTTTTTGTTATTCAACAGTCACTTTTTCAATTTCTGAATTTTATTATTAGCCAGAGTTACCACTCAAATTCCATTTTCTAATTCCCGAATTTTCCAAACTTCAAATAATAGGCATTTTTATTCACACCCATCAAACAAAATTTTCAAATTTTGAAAGAATTAATATTTATCAACAAATTTGTTTAAAAAAATACTTCAAAGATGGGAACACTCATAATAATGATTCAGAGGGAAAATGAACTATCATCCTCTCAACAATAATTGAAAATTTCAAGGCTGAAAATTGGCAAACTTAAAGTTTTTGCTCCTCGGTTTTAACTGGAAAATTAAAACGGGAGTGCAAAAATTTAACATAACTTCATGATAAAAAAAAGCAAAAAACTTAAGATTAATTCGTTAAAAAAAATCACAATATCTAAGAATTCGTGAAAGTTGTTTATTGTTGTGTTAATTTATTCATGAAAAATCCAGTTACTTCTCATTTTACGCTTTTTTTGAAAAGACAATTTTTTTAAACATTTTTTATAACGGCTTAAATGAAAATATCTTGAATTTATTTTTAATGTTAACATAATTCTTTCAAATCTCAAATAGATTTAAAAAGTGAAAGGAACCTCCAAATGTTAAGTTACGTTCTTAAGACAACGACTCAAGTGCAATTGTTTTAAACATTATTAATACAAGATATTAAAACTGATTAAGAGCTAGAAAATATTTTTCTGACAGGTAAGCTTAAACTTCCTTACTTTTTCCGACATTTGACAAAATATCACTAACTATTTTTGAATCCTGTTGTTTTGGGTAGATGAGCTCAAATATGACTCCAAAGAAATGTTTCAAAGAGATTTGGAAGTTTTAATTACAATATTGAAATTACAATAGCTTTATAAATGAGCCTTTAGAGAATTTAGAAGATACAAACTACAGCTTAAACAAGAACAACTATCCAAATCATATAATAATGAGGTAATACACCTCCTAATTTAATTAGGTGCCTTTATTTGCATTGCACACAATGCATGCACGCCAAACACCAACCTTGACATTGATCGGAAATTCGTCACCAATTTCCGCTAATCGAATAATTCATCGCGCTAAGTATCTTTATAGTTCCGGCAAGACCTTGACCATAAATTGGATTCGCCCTCTTTATTCCGGGGGATCGCTTTTTCATAATGAAATATCTAGAGCACGATATTGGGACAGTAAACAAGGAAGCCCAAAATCGCATTCAACAAACAACGACAGTTGATGTACATTTGACGACAAGTTGACACGTCAACGCGCAAAAACCTGCCCTGTTGGGAGCTTTTCCGTGGAAAACAGAGCATGAATCCAGTATAAGGAAAAACCTTGGCCCAATTGTTGGGTTCGGTTTGGTTCGGTCTCTTTCTCCCGGTGTGTTGGAAGTTTTCATGGACACGGTTAAGGTTAACACCAATGCAGCAGTGCCTCGTCGCCTTGTTCGTCCTCATTTTTCCTCATCCGGGAAAACCCCGGTGTGTGCGGCGACGATATTGAGGGTTTTGTATTAGTTTCGCCAAATGATTGTGCAGCACAGCAGTCGGTAGGGATGGGGGTTGGGCACATGGTGGACATAAAGTTACAGCTTTCTCTTATCCGAATCCAGGACACAGCCATCAGCTTAGTCAAAGCGATATTAACATTTGTTATGGCGGGCATTTATAATTGATAGATGATAGATTTATCATTATCTTATTTTTGACCAGAATTACTTTGGGAACAGCCTCGAAAATGTTTCGACCTTATCATAACTTAAAACAGAAATACCCACAGCTCCTACTGACTGACTGACGAAACTGGGCGACACGGCGAATCGATGTGGTTCGTTGGTGGTGAATGGAGAGGTTCTCTCATAATGTGGAAAACTCTAATGGAACATGCCACCGGCTTGCACACCACTGGAGACCGGCAGCTTTGTTGGATGCATTTTTCCTTCAGCTCCAGCAAAAAGTTGCACTTTTTTTGCTACTCAAATGCATCCCATGGGTGACATTGGGCGAGAAAAAATGGAAAAAACAGCGTTGCTCATTTTAATTAGTTGATTAACGTCAAAATCAGAATAAAATTTCACCGAAAACAAGTGTGATAGAAATTTTGACAAATTAAAAAAAAGTTATAATTTATGTGGTATCCTAAATATGGTCCACAAAAGGCGTTTTTCGCGGGATCAAAAACTTTAAAAAATGTGCAATGGCCTAACCTGATCAACAAAATCGTCTGTCAAATACTAAAATTAATGTAGAATGGAAGGAATGAAGCTTGTCAAATCTATTTTTTGTTATAAAAAGTAATTAAAATAATGTTATGTTTTTCAAATTAAAAATTTATTTGGATTTTTTCAATTATGATTTATTTTAATTAAGGTAAAGATTTTCGAATATCTGTACAGGCCAAACTCGATTATCCGAAGTTCGATTATTCGAAGGTTTGTATGGTACTTCGGATAATCGAATCACGAACATAACATATTTTCATACTTTTAATATAAAATTCTCGAGTTCTGCGGCCCCTTAAAATTTTAATAGTTGATAACCTTAAAAATTACCAAATCAATTTCTCAATATTTCATCACCGCCATCTTGAAATTAAAATTACAAATCACTTTTTTAGTGTAGTTTGTGGACCATACTTAACCCTTTACTGCCCAAATTTTTTTTCGATTTTTTTTTATTTTTCCCGTGTTCAGAAGGTCATTTTGAGCAACTTTTTTTATGTTTTTCTTGTTTCATTGTTAGTATTTTAATTTGCATTTATCTTGTTTAGTTTATGTTTGTTTTTGGTAGTATTTGGCCTATTTTACCACCTCCTTTCATTACATTTTGCCTATCTATTTTTTTCATGTTTTTACAATCACTTTTTCAATTTTAAGCATGTTTTTCACATTTTCTGCTATAAAATGGCACCATTATCCTCTAAATTGTAAAAAAAATGCGTGGAGGCATAGTCTGGGACACTACAAAAAATACTGCGAAAATGTTAGTAAAAAATACAGCTAAAGTTGACCCCTAAAAAAATTACATTTTTAAAAACATTGGCAAAGTCACATAAAATAAGTCAAACTTCCAACCAATAAATTTTCAAACATTTTAAGATTTCTCCTTTTCAATGCTTTTTAAAGATCAAAAATTGGTTGAAATCGAAGCCTGTCTAAAGGCGGGGTTGGGTTGTAGAGGGTTAACTGTTTATTAGTATTTAAGATTAGTATTGAAGAAAAAAATTAGATGCGAAAAATTTAGTATTAAGTTTCATTTATTACCATTTCAAGTGAGAAAAATCTTTAAAATCTCGATTAAATTTTCAAAAGGTCCTATCTGCATAGGAAACCCATGAGGGATAGGTTGTTTTGAAAATTTAATCTAGAAATATTGTCGATTGCAAAATTAAGGCTAAATGGATGAACTATTTTTTATAATGTATTTTTCGTTGTATACAAACCCACATAATTGTTAGAATCTTCGGAAATATAAAAAATAACCTGCAATTGTAAGCGTTGCTTTTTATAAACCTTTCACATAGGTTATTTTAGATTACAAATTTGTTTTAAAAACTTGAAAAAGTAGTTGATGCAACAATTGTAAAGTTGCAAAATGAAGATTTTACCGTACCGAGGTGAGTGCTGAAAAAAACAAATTTTGCAACGAGTTGCTTACAACATTTTTAAGCAAATCCGAAAACCCCTTTGAATTTGGTCCTAGAATTAAGCTTAAATTTTTCGATTCATTAAAATAAAAAAAAAGTTGTCACAAATGGTTTTAAGCGTTTTTTTTACCGTTTCACCGTTCAAATCAAAATGATATTGAAATGTACTACTTGTCAATACAAGTGCTGAAGCGTAGAACTTTTCAGCCTTTGTATCCAAAACTATTACCTTACGATACTGTTATTTTTAGTGAAGAAAAGTAGGTCGTTTCGTCATTTCAAAATGACAGGAAAAGTAAGTAATTTGGCAATGGCGTTGCAAAAATAATTTCTTTTATTTTTTTGAAAACTTCATAAAGCTAGACACATTTTATTTAAAATTTTTGTCACTCATCTCTGGTCATGGTCGAAGGGGACAAAAAATCGTAGTTCCAATTTTCAATTTTTTTTAAGGCGCAAACCAAAAATTGATATTTACATTTCATCAGTTAAGCTACTTTTGCAACTATGCAAAATATGAATAAATTTATGAAAATATTTTTTTCCCTGAAGTTTTTTCGATAAAAATCTTTTCCGATTTCGGGTTCCTTTATTGGAATAAAAAAATCGTTATAAAATATATTTAAAAAAAAATTACTCTCGATTTTTCATGTTGTTTTAATAAACATCTCAAATTATAGCAAAAAATATTTTTTCATTGCTCCCTGCTATCCTGGGGATTTTTTATAAGTGGGGGGGGGTCAATAACATGAACAAAATTAGCATAGCATAGCATAGCATTGGTGTCTACCCGTAGTTGCTACTCTGTTATTGACCAGGACCTCCAAGAATTGCTCCGTGGACCACAGATGAAGAGTAGGAACCAATCATCACCACTTCGCAACTTTCAAATGTCCCTATCATGCTAGCCAATCACAGCGCCGGCCACGACCAGTGGTAAGACACGGGGGAAGTGGATAGGAATTTTAGTCCGATACTTGAGTGATGAAGACCGCTAAATCAGCTGCGTCTTCGACAAAGTATCACGTGAGGTTTGAGTGTGTTAGTAAGATGGGTGTGAAGCCAGGATTCACCGTGGTAAGTGATGCGGCCGGTCAAATCTATTTATAGTCCTTAATTCTTCGTATGTTCTTGGATTCATTTTTGGAAGCTTTCCAATTCGGTTCACCAAGCTTTTTGTGGTGAATTCTGGTCGTGTTGAAAGTTCAATATTCGCCTAACAATTATGCAACCAGTGTCCTTTAATTCAACTTGCATTCAATATTGCATTTTCCTGTTCTTAGGTTCACACAGATTCCAATCAAGTTTCTTGGATTCTTATAGCATTCTTAATCCTTCTAGACAACTAAGCCTCGATGGTCTGGTGGTTAGCATTTTAGTCTGCTGACCCAAAGGACGGGGGATCGAACCCCGCCGCGAGCTAATGAATTTTTCGTTCATATTCAAGTGTTCAAAATTCCTTCTTTCCATAATGCCTCGATAGGGGCAGATGGGAATCGAACCCAGAACCTTCCGCTTACAATGCGAACAGCGTAACCATTCAGCCACGCCTACCCCCCGGTCAATAACATGAACAAAATTTTGCGAAAACTTAAAAAAAAAATTACGACATCCTTATTCAGTAAGACAAATTAATTCAAACACTTTTAATTTATTCGATTTACTCAAATTAACCCTTTTTCAGCAATAAAAACTCGATGACATTTCTTGCTTATCCTCGTCTGCTGTCCGTTGCACTAAGCTGTAATAAAGTAAGTATTGAAATTACACCAGATTGCACAAATATCCCGCTGCAGGCACACTAATCGGATAGAAACCATGTTTCGGCTAAAAAAAAAGCACAACCCAGCATGGAAAATCCTTTCTGGAAAAGCGCATTATCTAATTAAATATTTAAATGGAATTAGATATGAACTGGCGTGCGCTTTTCGGTAAAAACTATGCTCGCCCAACAAAACCATCTTTTGCATCAGCAGAAATGAACATAAAAAAGCTGGTGTGTACGCAAAAGACACTCTCACAATTCTCGCTCCGTCCCATCCAAATTGCTTGCTGTTTGAAAAACTAGGTTGAAACAAAACAAAATATATTCAATTTCTAATAAATGCTTTACAGTCATTGCCATTGGGATGTAGCTCAGAGGTTTCTTTTTTTTTTTGCTTCCAATTCTTTAGTTAAGCTTATATTACGGTTGGACTACAGCAGCTTTTTCAAATGAAAAACCCACTTACACCGAGTCAGGATTTGCTGCAGCTTCTATTTTCCATTACACAAATTGAAAATGAAAATTCAATAGAAAAGCGAAACGTAAAGAACTAAAGCAGGGGGAAAATGCTTGAGCTGCTGCTGCCACGCTGCAAAAACCCCTTTCCTAACAAGACCCAGAGCTCTGTCTCTATATTTCTCCCGGCTAACCAGCTTTGGTTAGTGCTGCAAATCTTTATAAATTGAAAGTTTCCTTTGGCACTCCACCACCCTGTGACTGCGGGGTCGCTTAGAAACCCAAGTCCATTTCCTCCTCCCTCCTTCCTCCCTAGGAAAACCCCCCTGACATTGGATCTTGTAAAATATCAAACCGTAACGTATGACGGCCAAAAGATGTGCCGGGCGGAAAAAGACTCAACGAGCCACAAATTTACACTTCATTTATCTAATAAGGAGTTTGCCGAGTTGGTTTTTGGCAGGGAAGTTACGAAATTTGATTTCCTGTAAACTATGTAAGCAGAAGATTCTTAAAAATATTTCGCTTTTGTATTTCGATCAAATTTTCTCCATTTTCCGAAGCGATTTTTCAAACTTAACATTAAAAAGTGTATAATTTTACTGTACAAAAAATACGGAAATAAACCAAAAATATCTTCAATATGTTCATTTGTAATGCTGTAAATAAATTGGATTATAACACTTTTTTTTTTAATTCAAATATGAGTAGTTTTAGCGACTTTATAAAAAAAGTCTATTTACAGTCTTTTATGATTTTATGAATTGTATAATTGTATGATTATTGTCTTATTAAAATCAATTTTGATAAATCCAGTATAAATAAATCATTCCAAACCAAGAATCCCTCACCGTACAATTATGTGCAACAAGAAATGCTCCCCTTGCAAAGACCTCCAAACCTGACCCTCGTCACTTCCCTGTAGCACTGCTAACTACAATCAAACTTTTCACTAATTAATTCCTAGCAAACTTCATCCTTACTCACCCAACAGTTCCCCATGGCGTCCCCTCCCAAGAAATAGTCCGGCAACGCTGGCAGAAAATTTACTTGCTCCACTTTCGATCCCTCGTCGCTACACACAACATGCAATCCCCACCCACCCTCTTTTGGCATGCATTTAAACAAATGACGTCGTTGGCTGTGTGCGCTAGCATAAAAACCACCCTCTTTTGGCTGCGGTTTGGTGCAAGTTGGTGCGCAAAAGTCAAACCCGCACCCAACTTTTTGAGGGAGAGACTTCTTTCCTAGAAGGATGCTTGATTTTTTGTGGGGGGAACATGTATGCCACCCAAGATTGCAATTACATATCGTTGTTGATGTGAAGGGTTGACATATATTTTAATTTATTTTCAAAAATATATATAGAGAAATCACAACTAAATAATAATCGTAAATCTGTACCACGAGAACATTAAGAATTATTTAGTAAAAAAATGTTTGTAAAATTCTCGGATTAGTTTGCAAAAGGACCTAAACGGTAAATTCAATCAATTTACGAATACTCCAAAATGATTTATTTGTCCTTCAAATGCTCTAAACCCAAAAATAATTTTGAAAAACAGTTTGTATCAGATAAAAATGTAAATTGGTACCTACTGTACACAGAAAAAAAATGATGGTAATATTCATCAGGAAATGGTGACAGATTTTGTGGCCAAAAAAATGATTAATTTTACCCCAGAAAATGATGAATTTTCATCAGTTTTTTGATAAATATTCATCAGGTTCACATTTTTACACATTTTTTATGTAATATTACTCAAAAAACGAGGTTATGTTCAACCTACCAAATTTTTTACATTCCAAAATTCAACTTTTTTTTCTGTGTAGATGTTATTGTTTATTGAATTAAGGAGACTTTAACCGAAAAGTGGTCATTAGGCACCAAGTGCTGGAGATGGTGATGACAATTGCAAACAAACTAACTAACTTGATTTTTGACCGAAAAGCACATTTCGTCGAGCTTCTTTGCATAGGTACGATTCAAGTGCAAAAATGAACATTTTAATATGACCTCCTAAACCCACCTTTAAGTATACATATCGACTCAGAATCAAGCTCTGAGCAAATGTCTGTATGAGTGTGTAGGGATGTGGGCAAAAATTTGTCACTCGAGTATCTCCGGACTGGCTGAACGGATTTTGACCAATTTGATTCCATTCGATCCGTCTTGGGTTCCCATACGTGTCTATTAAAAATCAGCAGGTTTGGTTAAGTACTTCAAAGTTATGCTGAAAAACGATTTTGACTGAGATTGTAAAAAAGGGTTTTTTTTATAAGAAAATCCGTCTTGTTATCATTTTCTAGAAGGTTATCATTTTCCAACACGTTAAAAAAAATTGTATACACTCAATCCCCGATGGCTGGTCACTTTTTCGTTTGACACTTCTTTAGTTTGTATCCCGTTGGTTGGTCAAAGTCAAACTAAAAAGTGACGAACTGTCACTTTTTACAAGGCGCTCACGCAAACTATCAAAACAAACGTTTGGTAGTGTGTGTAAACGCCGTGTAAAAGGGGTGTAAAAATTAAAAAGTGACCCGTTTGACAACAGTTGGAATCAAAGCATCGGGGTTTGAGTGTATGGGTAATTCTCCGCCAACTAACACAGCAGTTTCCCCGACCCCTCTTCGATTTGCGTGAAACTTTGTTCTAAGGGGTAACTTTTGTCACTGAACACGAATCCGAGCTCCGTTTTTTGATATCTGGTGCCGGAGGGGCGGTACGACCCCTTCCATTTTTGAACATGCGAAAAAAGAGGTGTTTTTCAATGATTTGCAGCCTGAAACGGTGATGAGATAGAAATTTGGTGTCAAAGGGACTTTTATGTAAAATTGTACGCCCAATTTGATGGCGTACTCATAATTCCGAAAAAACGTATTTTTCAACGAAAAAAAAGATTTCGTGTGAGTTGGTAGAGAATTACCCATATCTGACATCCCTATCAATTAGGGCATTCAATGTAGATTCTAAAAGTACATTAAATTTCCCTTAAAATGACATGTTCCAAAAAAAATTACTGTCAAGAAACGGAAAATGGCAGAGTTTTTAAAACTTTTTTAGTGTTTTTTTCGTAATTCTGAGTACGCCATCAAATCGGGCGTCTAATTTTACATAAAAGTCCCTTTGACACCAAATTTCTATTTCATCACCGTTTCAGGCTGCAAATTATTGAAAAACACCTCATTTTTCGCATGTTCAAAAATGGAAGGGGTCGTACCGCCCTTCCGTCACGAGATATCAAAAAACGGACCTCGGATTCGTGATCAGAGACAAAAGTTACCCCTTAGGACAAAGTTTCACGCAAATCGAAGAGGGGTCGGGACAACTTTTCCCGATTTCGTGTGAGTTGGTAGAGAATTACCCATATCTGACGGGTTTTGAATTTCCCGGGAAACGGGAAAAATATTTTTGAATCCCGGAAATTCCCGAGATCCCGGGAAATTTTGGAAACAGTCATAAAATCTATGTTTTCCTTATATTTTTTATGTTTTTCAAGCTTAAAATCATAGAATTCGCTCAAGAAAAGTGCAGTGCTTCTTGGGACGCGCAGTCCTGTTTTTTCGTGATTATTTTCGTCTCTTTTGTGTCGCTCTTTGTGTGCATGGGGCGATTGGGCATAATAATTGAATAATGCCATCAAAAGTGCAGTGCTTCTTGGGACGCGCAGTCCTGTTTTTTCGTGATAATTTTCGTCTCTTTTGTGTCGCTCTTTGTGTGCATGGGGCGATTGGGCATAATAATTGAATAATGCCATCAAAAGTGCAGTGCTTCTTGGGACGCGCAGTCCTGTTTTTTCGTGATTAATTTTTTGAGATGCGGCAGCTTCCACTGAGAAATTTGACGCCCTGATCGACATTACATCAGCCTTTTTTTTAATCAGCCATCAGACTGATCGAGGCGATACATTTCTCAGAGGGCTGGTTTAATTTGGTGAGATCAATCCGATAATGTATCCTAATCAAAATAAACCATTTCATATTTAATATGCACTGGGTCTTTGTGAGATGATCTTGTCATCCCATCAATTGAAATCTTGTGTTTATAAGAGTTTTATTAATGTTCTTTCTGTCACCAACAGTGAGCGAGTTGTGGCGCTATAACCACGGCAAATAGTGTCCAGGGCATTTGTGGAAATACAGTGTCCCATCCTCGAGGGTCCCGGAGCACCAAAACTTCTTAGCATGGTGGCTCCCAACGATAATTTGCCTAAACAAACAGGAACGTGAGCGGGGGATCCCCACGTTTCTTCCTCCCCTGTCGATTCAGAAATGTGTTGTTGTTTGAACATTCGCGTTCAAACTCAATCCAATTCAAAGAATCATCTTTGCGGTAAACTTTACGCAGTTGGCCTGGCCGTTTTAACGTTTGTGATGTTTCAAAGCAATTTATTGCATTGGGCACTGCAATTGTTAATAATGACAAGAGGATGCTAGGCGTTAATCAACCTAAGGCATTTTCCAGGATGCCCTCGAAAGACTGGCTGCGCTAGGGTTAGATTAGATTAGATTAGATTTAAAATCATAGAATTCGCTCAATACTGTTAATTGGTGATAATCTACACTTTAATTTAAACAAGGACAGAAGTTTTTTGATAGGGCATTTAGCGGATCCGTAAACTTAAATTTTAACAATTTTCCCTTATAAGCTAAATTAAAGCTGATATCTTTTCGATTACTAATTATTCAACTGTGCATTTATTTCCACATCCAAATCTGATTTTTTTTTATTTCGGGAATTCCCGGTTTTGGAAAAATCCCGGGAATTTTGTTTCGGGAATTCCCGAGATGGACGCACTACTGTCAATAGTTATGACCACTTATAATGCAATTTTTTTAAGCCGGAACTCAGATATTTTGATAAAAAAGATGTCTGGATCAATCGTGCGACTTTTCCTTGAACGCGTAATGAAATGAAACCTTTCCAACGTATCCAAAAGATTGAAGATCTAAAACCTTTTGATAGTTATGAGTATATGAAGTTATGTTTAAAGAACATTTGTAGGATGGACTTAGTTTCTAATATCAGTTAATGTTTTTTTTTATCATGGCTATTAGCAATATTGTAACAGTGAAACGAATCAAGTTGTTCTTTCTACTCAAAATATACAAAAAATAAAGCTTGAAAAGTTGAATTTCGATTTTTAACTCCCATCTTGAAAAATGCAGTTAGGGGAAATTCTCGTATATTTAACGAGTTATGAATTCGCTCATATTTCCGCCAATTGATTGAATTTCAATTTAGACAAATTATTTTGCAAAGGTTTTGATATAAATTTACTCATTCACTTCATATTAAGCTTTTCATTAATTGATATCGATTGAAAATGCTTTTTAGAAGCTGTAAAAGTGCTAATATCCCAGTATTAAATGCCTGCATTTCTTCGTCTATACTGTTTCGCGATATAGACATAAACGGATTTCCTTGTTAATTCGTTAATTGAACTTGCCAAGTATTTGCGTTTACGGGCATAGTTGGTTCCGTGTATATTGAAAAACTCTTTTTCTGTGCAATAACTTTGAAGAAATTTATAAGCAGATCATCACAAAAAATATCGTAAACATGCATAAAACGTTTCAATCACCAAAGCTTCATTAAAAACTTTGTCTCGCACCACAAGATAAACTCCAGCCCCAACCCCATCGACGTCGGCCACAGATTCTAGGCAGCTTTAAGTTAGGTCGTTTAAGGTGACCTAGATTTTCCGCTCCGAATAAGCATCACTCACACCTTCTCCTAACATCTCCCCGGCGGAACCTGCCCTACCCCACGCCAATTTCCGATTCTCTTGGGCGCCGCCACCACCACGTTGCATTTCCTTTCTGGCCCTAACCTTGCCACCATATCGCGACTCTGCTGAGAACATGGGGTCCTCGCGTCTGGTGAATTCGTCCTTTTGTGGTCCCTCTCTTACCGCCATCCCTGATGAATTCCTATGTACTGGATCCTCCACGAGCAGCTCCGTTCGAGATGGACTGAAATACTGTTCGAACATGGTGTATACACACCTAGATAACCACCACTATCAAAACTTGCTCCGAACTCAAAACTTAGCTAAATAGACTCAGATGTTTAAAAGGTTTAAGTTTTATGTTTTGATAAAATGATCAATAAACTTCAGCTTTAGTAAAAAGTTAGGCAAAGTTAGCAATCCCAAAAAGAATCAATGAAAATTAACAAGGGTTTTTTGAAGGTAACCTAATTCACTCAAAACTTCACGCAACTGAGTGTAGTCTGCTGCATCAGAAGAGAAAAGCTCGCGAAAATTCCTCCACGAGTTTCATTCAACAACCATTGTCGAAAAAGTTCTCGTCATTGCTACTATATAGTGTTAGACGTGAGAAGTCTCTCTGCGTTCAGAACTCCCAACGACGGGATGGAATGAGAACATCTACAGCATAGACAGCACATACTCAGCAAGCGGTAAGAACAAGAGTTGCAATTGCGTTGTAGCCGGCGCTGCACCAGAGGTAGAGAAGCGAAGGGGGGAGACAAAGTGCTAATCTAATCGTTGTTGATTAACTTAATTAAAGCAAACCCATAAAGATTAGCGCTGGGGAATTGAATTTGGGAAGCACTTGCCGCACAAAAACACTGCAAACGCGCTCAAACTAACACTTGTAGTACGACAGTTGTTCGATGGGTTGAGAAAATAAAAACGAAGGATAGTTGGTGATTTAGTTGCTGTCTATATGTTTATTTTATTGAAGATGTAAATATGAGTGGCTGCGAAATTGTATCAGTTGAAAGACAATTAAATTAAAAAAAAAATAAACTTAAAATAGATAGAATCAAGCATTCCTAATTTAACGCTTAAATTTTGATAATATTTTTATCGGAAAGGTCAGAGAATTTCACATTTTTAAACATTAGTAGCTGAGATAATTGACATTTGAAAATTGATTGCTAATCAAAAAAACTAATAAAATATTAAAAAAACACTTTTTTTTCTTGTTATTTTTCTTTTTGTGGGTGTATTTCAGCAACTAGAGGTCCCATCTTCAATTGTCTCCATAGACAAATTTATAATAAATTTTCTGAAATTTTTGAAAAAGCGACGTTCTTACATAAAAGTTTATGTATGGACAATAGATGCCCAGAATATGGGACTTTTTCTCAAAAACTCGCTCCACAAGCTGAATATTGTTCCTTGAACTATTTTAGGACTCTGGGCCAAATATGAGCAGAATCGGTCAACATTTACCCATTGATACTCGGAGGTGAAGTTTGTATGGAAAAAATCGAAAAAAATGTATGGGAAAACTAATTTTTCTTACGGTTTGGTTTGCACGGTGCGCTACTTCCATCCAAATATTCCCAAAAGTGAGATTCTCGTTGGAAATTTAATGCTCTACAACTTTGTACAACATACCAAAGCTGTAAAACTCGATCCTGAAAAGTTATTAGCGGAGTAAAAAAGTAATTTTTGTATGAAAAACATTTTTTTCACCAACTTCAGGCTTGGGTATCAATGGGTAAATCTTAACCAATTTTGCTAAAAATTTGCACAGATGCTTAAAATAACCCAAAAAAAACGTTTTCCGCTTGTGGAGCAGGGTGTCATTTTTTCTGGGCACCCTAATGGAAAACTGTCCACAATAGGAAAGGAAGGGGGATAACCCTAAACTCAATATTTTTTTACATTAAAGAGTTTGCATTTCCAATGCTTTTTAAGGATTCAAAATTAGTTTAGTATTTGATTTTTTACTAAATTTTGGATCAAATTACTGGGCCAAAATTATTAATTGCATAAATTATTTAATAACTTTTCAATTTAAAAAAAATATTTCAATATTAAATAAATTTTACTTCTTTTTTTGGCTCTAAGTGTTTTGATATATAAATATCTCATTCAATAGCTCTTTAAAAAAACATGATAAAAATTTGATAAAAACACTCAATATTAAGCAAAGCGTTAGTTTTTTTTTTTTTTTTTTTTCAAATAGCAGAATACTCCACAAAAGTTTCATGTTTACATAATGAAAATCGTTTCCGAGCTAACGTCATGATTCGAATTCCCGGACGCTTCGAAACCCGGACACTTCATCTTGTTTTATCAATTATTTGGATATAAGTTCGCATTATGAATGTCAAAACTGTGTTATTTGATGATTTCCAACATCAACTTTCATTTAAAGTTTGTTTGAACGCTGTAGTTAATGCAAAACCAATTAAATACAATAAAATTATAAGTTTACCAATAAAATTATAAGTGTGTTTTTCATAAAAGCCAAACTCCGATTTGAAAATTTAAATTGAAATGCTTTTAAAAATTAGAAATCTAACCTTCACTCTCACGTTTCAAACCAGATCTCAGAATTTTTAACAATAATGGCAACTGAGCAATAAAATCAAAATGTTGTGTTTTATTGAATGTTGTTATTTATTTCAAAAACACTTTATTTACACCCGAAAGATCATTTTTTACTGGAAAGGAAACGCATTGCTCTTATCGTGTGAAAACATAAACGTAACCTTCCACCAAAGTTTTCCTACTCGAAAGTAAAATGATGACGAATGATACAAATATTAATTTAAAATTACAAGCCAGAATTAAAAAAATTCAATGAAAAATGTTAAATTCATTATTTGAGTACAAATGTTTTACAGTAAAAAAAATATTTTTTCGCCGCAAAATAACTTTTTACTGTACTGTGTTACTTCATAATATGAAAAAATATTAAATTGTTTTTAGTTTATTGCAAGTCAAATCTCATTAAAATATTGAAGTTGTTTGAAAAAAGGCCACCTGATTTTTCGAGACAAACATAAACTTTGAACAATAATTGCAACGGCTCATTATAAAAACTTTGAAATTCACCAAAAAAGTTAAGTTATTTTCGATTCTAATTTTTTGTTCTGCATTTTAAAAGATTTTCATAAATTGGTTTGACATTATTTTGTTTTTTTTTTTTGAAGCCTCATATTAAAAAAAATCCGTTACCAAAAATACGTATGATGTGAAACTGACAATTACGCTGATTTTAATTTTTGCATCTGAATATTTAACGATTCAAATCTAACTAAGTTTGATTTTTAACATTGGACATTTGGAATTATTCAGAAAAATATCTTTGCTCTTTGAAAGGAAACATTATCGTACTGTTATTTGTATTGTAATTAAGCTATTAAAGCATTTTTTTTTTTGAAAACATTACTTTTATTAATAATAATTAAGAACGTTTAGGTTTTAAATATTTGATCAACATAAATAAACATCATACAATTTGCCAACAACATCAAAAAATTGTGCCTGCCTATTAGAAGGAAAAGCATCAGAAGTGAAATAATTCATGATGCATTTCTTTCATATTTTTTCAATTATTTGATAAAAATGAATAGATTTTGGATTCCCAAAACATGTTTTTGCAATTCCGTCGTGAAACTACTCCCTTTTCCTGTCATTATTGAACGACGAAACAGCATACTTTTCTGTACAAAAAATCACAGAATCGAATAGTAACCCTTTTCAAAACAAATGCTGAAAAGTTCTACTTTTCAGCACTGAAATGGATGCTGAAAAGTTGAACTTTTCAGCACTTGTTAGGAAAAGTTAAACTTTTCAACATTTTTTTGATTCAAACGATTCATTGACTCAATGCATGGACATTTGTCCTCTAATTATGATCAAAGGGTGTTTTTCGGAATTGCAAAAAACGTTGTATGGAACTTGTTGCAAAACTTGATTTTTTCATCAATCGTCGTATTTTTCCAACTCGGTGAACCTAGTTGGATAAATGTAAGACTCGTGTTGAAAAAATCTTCTTTTCGCAACTTGTTGCATAAACTACTATTACTGGGTAATATATCATGACGTTGCCTTTTGTTGTTAACCCGCTTCGCTAAACAACATGACAAAAATGAATTTAATATTTGAATGATTTGATATTAGTATGTTGTGTTTATATGAAGTACGAATTTAATTCTTAATAACACCGTGTAACCCAAATTGTATGCAATTTGTGGGTTTTAAGCAACATCGACGAACCACCCTAAATCTCCATACAAATTATGGAGAAAAAAAGTATCAATTTACAATATATTGAACAAGTTTTTGAATAAAAAAAAGCATAATTTTATTAAAAAAAAATTTCACCCCTTTTTTGTTATCAAGCAACTCTGGAGTTTTAAAAAATACTATCAAAAAATAAAATCAATGCAATGCATTTTGTGAAACCAACATTATCTGTCTTCTAACCGTCAGAACTCTGGCTTGTGTTGGTCGATGCAAACTTTCGTGCATATATGCAATCTCAATCCCTCGTTGCAAGCATTGCAAGTAGGTGTGAGCTTTCTTGTAACGCTCAGCTCTTCGCGCGACCAGCCAACAGCATCAACATTTCCACCCTATCCTACGCCAACATTTTCCATCTTACGAAGTCTTTCGGTCCGGTAAAATCCGGCCAGCGTCTTTAACTGAAAAAGGACGAAGGGGTCTTTTCCTTGCACCATGTCTTCCCAATGGAATTCCCTCTCCTTCGTGGTCCAGATAGTATCGTAGATCAGAGTGACTTTATCCTTTTGAAAGAAAAAGTCGACACAAATTTAGTGAACTATCTTTATAATGTATTGATGAAAATTACAAATTGTTCAAATATTTGTAGTATTATGGGGTAAGTAGAGAGCTCAAAACTTAATGTTCAAAATAAAATCACCTCCATTGACGGCTTCACCATAAGTATACGTATTAACGTAGCGTGTTTAAGTAGGTATGTATATACAAACACAAGACCACCACCTAAACCACGTCCCATCGTTCTTTCACTCACACAAACTTACATTCACCCTCGGAGTTTTCTATTCAATATTTATAATTCTATTTCATGCTTTTCTATTTTCACTCATATTTAATGCTCTCCCCCCGTCTGCCAAACGTGGAGCAAGCAAAGCATCTTCTTCTTAATTTTCATCGCGTTTTCCATCACAATTTCCCTCGTTCTTCTCGTCGTCGTCGATGCACGTCCACCCTGGAAGTTTTTCTTCTTTCTTTTTTCTCCCAGCAAAAAAAAAGGACCAAGAAAAATGAACAAGTCGCAGCTGTACTGCGATGTGGCAGCTATAAAGTGAGGGAAATTTATAGCAAAACAAAGAGGAAACCTCTGGTAAGAAAAAGGAGGAAACAGTCTTTAAGGCTTGAGGTAAGAAAAAACTTGTGACCAATTCAAACGTGTTCAAAGTCGACTGGTTTGAAGAGGTTTGCTATGAAAATTTTACTTTAAACAAAATTTCTTAAATCATCTCCAAGTAAATTTTATGAAAACACATTAATTTCAAGAAATTTGTTGGCAATGTTTTCAATAAAACGTTAAACGAAGTTACAATATATCTCACAAATTGTACCAAATCACTTTCCATTCACTCACCGTGCTCGAGAAGGGAGCATCCCGCAATAAAGGACGACAGAATCAAAATAAAACAACAAGAGTGCAACACCGTCCTCGTCGTGTTCGTCGTCAAACACAGAAAAGAAAAGCTCCCCAAGTGAAAAGGATGCTACTTGTGTGCATCCCCCTTGACCCCCTTTCGATTTATGTGTAGCTTGCTTATGTACAGCCCCGTAAGTGTGCATCTGCCTGTGACTATATCTGTACATATGTACAGAAAATGCACCCGGGTTGCATTTCCACCACGTTTCTCAAATTTTCTGCGCACGTACGAAAATCAACTTTTCCAAGACCCACACGCCATCGAAGGGGGGGAAGAAAGCGTTACTCGAGTAGCATTATCAGCAGCAGCAGGAGATGGAAGGAGCTTTTCCGGGGGAAAATGTGTAAGACAAGCAAAACAACCATCTTCCTCCCAGAGATATACGCGAGTCCTTCCGCCGGTGCTGCCTGAAGATGCTGTTGTGTGCAGTATTTGACATTGAAGCAAGGAGACTCGTTTTGACTGCAACGAGGAGCATCCTCCCCAAATTGGAGCGTCACATTTTGATCCTTCAAGGATAGAGGGTGACGATTCTCGAGATTTTCAATATCCCGGGAATCGAGAGTTGAATTTTGCAATTTCCCGGGAATTCCCGGGACCCGGGATTTTTTTTCAATTATGCCAAAAGTGCCAATAATTTAAAAAGAATAATAATAAATTTGTTTTTTTTTTCAACAATTTAAGTTACAAATAGTTAATAATTATTCAATTAAACGTTAATTTAAGTAAAAAAGTAAAAAAAAATAATATAAAGTAAATTTTGGTAGCCTTATTATAGAGGGACTATTTCTTCCTTTTGATCTTCATTCTGAATCTGTTTATACAAGATCGATTAATGAGCTTATTTGGACCCAACATTGTAGTTTCAAATGTTTAGGAATCATCATTCGCACTAAGTGATTTTTCAAAAGTTGCATGAACTTATTAATAGATTTTTGTGAAGTTAAAATGTAGCAGATATTAAATTTCCTTGCAGTGGCATTTTTAAAATATGATAAATAACGACTCAAAACAACAATTTAAAGTTGTTTAAAGAAGGAAAATTAAGATCAACTGTAAATATTCACTGATGAAATTTTTACAGTTGTCAGATATCCCGCATGTTCACAATTGCTGTACCTGAACTTTACAATGCAAGAGCTTTAATTTTTTTTTTTCAAAATATAATTCAATATTTAGGTAGATGCGAGTCACAAAATGACTATTTGACACCAAAAAAAAGAGGAGGATATGAAAATTGAACGTTTCTTGACTTGGCTTTTCCATCTTAGAAATAATAAATAAAAATTATATTCATTTTTTTTTAGTTTTCCATTTCTAGAGTAGAACTGTTAAGTAAGGTAAATTTTGGAATCCACATTGTTTTGGCTTATCTCAATTATAATTATTAGAACTTTTGCCAAATTTAAATTTACTCTTTCTGAATAAGAAAATTAGAGAGCCCAATGTTCTAAACAATTTAGAATATCTCTATTGTTTTTTTGATTAGCTTAAATAATGTTGCTTCGATATTTATGTGTATAAAATTTCCCGGGAGTCTCGACCAAATTTCCCGGGAATCGAGAGGTCAAAAAATGGTCGATTTCCCGGGAAATTTTTCCCGGGAATTCCCGCTCGTCACCCTCTATTCAAGGATAAAAGTGCTGTGGAGAATAGATTTTCCGCAGTCATCATAAAGAAACGTTCACAATTTGATCAAAAGTTGGAAATGAAATATTTTGAAACGTGTTAACATATAAAAAAATAATTATGATCAAAAAAAATCAAAAAGATATTTTTGCAACAAAATCCGTCTTTAAAGCACTATCACAGTTCAAATCATAACACCAGAGCCATATCACGGTCATTACGAACCGAAGCCTTCAATAATCTGATAGAAAAATAGGCAATTTTCATGGTAAACTATCTTGTAGACAGTACTTAAGGAGATGAATAAACAAAGTTTTGAAGCTATGTACAAAAATATCTGTAACAAAAATCTTGGAGCAAAAAGCTCTGATTGATGTGCACCATTAACTAAATAAATGAATATCAATTTTACCGTACTTAGATTTAAGTAGGTTTAGATTTTTATTCTGATCGAAAGAAAAGAAACATAAAATAATAAATCTAGAGTTCCTATGCGCCATGCATTTCCTATGCTGATAGGACCTTTTGAAAAAGTTAGTGAGATATAAATACTCAAGTTTCACATAATATTCTAAAATATTTGAAATCAGAAATTAATACTTATATTTTGTTTTGTCTTAACCAGCGATGGAAAAATCTTCATGAAAAGAAAATCTTTTGACACTCATCAAAAGTTGAAATCTGAAGAGAACATGGCTCGCATCTTTGGCGCACGAAAGATCGGCAAAAGAAAACTCAAAAAATCATTATCTATAGGTTATTCGGCGGACCACCGGACAACAGAACATCCAAAGAAAAATAAATAGCTGGAAAATGGATTAAATACTCGTAAATTGTAGTTGCAATAAGTGTAGAAATAAGAAAAGGGCAAAAAAAACATTTCGCGGTAATGTACATAAAAAAATCACTAAAAGTCAAAACATTTTATAATACACCCGCACTTGCTAGTTAAAAAAATCCTTCGCCCCTAAATTTTTGAGCCGTTTTTGAAGGAGGGGGACATAAACTTTGAAAAATATTTGGGTAATTCTCCGCCAACTCACACAGCAGTTGCCCCGACCCCTATTCGATTTACGTGAAACTTTGTCCTAAGGGGTATTTTTTTCAAAAAATTTTTTTCGTAAAATCGCGATAACTCGTGATGTTTATAAACAAACCCCTTATGTTTATATATCAAAATTTTTGCAATTGTCTGCTCTACAACTTTGTAGAACATTGTTACACTCTAAAAAATAACCCTGCAAAGTTAGAAAAAACACGAAATTTTAAAATAAAAAATTTTGTTCTAAATGAAAAAATGACCCTTCTGGGTTAATGTAGATTCGAAAAGTACATTAAATCTCCCATAAAATGACATGATCCAAAAAAAAATTCAGTCGAGTAACGGAAAATGGGAGATTTTTAAAACGGAAAATGGGAGATTTTTTAAACTTTTTTAGTGTTTTTTTCGATGAAAAATACGTTTTTTCGGAATTCTGAGCACGCCATCAAATTGGGTGTCTAATTTTACAAAAAAGTCCCTTTGAAACCAAATTTCTATCTCATCACCATTTCAGGCTGCAAATTATTGGAAAAACACCTCTTTTTTCGAATGTTCAAAAATGGAAGAGGTCGTACCGCCCCTCCGTCACGAGATATCAAAAAAAGGACCTCGGATTCGTGATCAGGGACAAAAGTTAAGTCCCTTAGGATAAAGTTTCACGCAAATCGAAGAGGGGTCGGGGCAACTTTCCCTCGATTTCGTGTGAGTTGGTAGAGAATTACCCATTTGCAACAACCTAAATTAAATGTATATAAATAAAAATTAGTAAAAAAAAAGCTTATTATCGGAATCATGCAGTTATTCTTATTAAAAACGGCCTCAATTTTTTTCAAATTGACTGAACAAGTATTTATTAAATGAATTGTTTAATTTTTAAGGATCAATTCAATCAAAAAGTAACATTCAGAAGATTTAATCGTTTCTCTCTCATTGACCGGAGGAGGAAGATAGAATTTCAATGCATTTTCTTCATAGTATTGTTTTTGATTTTTAAATCATGCCTTTAAGATTTATTAACTATATTAAATATTTAGTTTGTAGTGCCCGTGAAAATTTCAAATTTTCAGTATGAAAACTTTTTGAATGTATGACAAAAGGTCGAAAGACATAAGGTCGAATGGACAAAAGGTCGAATGCCAAAAGGTCGAATGGACAAATGGTCGAATGGACAAAAGGTCGAAAGTGGACAAAAGGTCGAATGGACAAAACGTCGAAAGGACAAAAGGTCGAGCTTAAAAAAAAAACATTTTACCAAACAAAACTTTTGATATGAGCCTAAATACACAAATAATGATAAGGTGATTTTAAAAATTTCTTCAATTTCACTTCTATATTTTTAAAAATGTTGAGGTCTTCTGAATAAAAACTTGCCTCCGGATTGTTGGAGGCTTATTGAAAAGGGGGAGGGGGGGGATAGAGGGGGTTTTCCTTTAAAAATATAAATAAATACGACTGTTTTTTTTATTCATACAGCTATGTTTTTGAAGTCAGATTTTTCTTAGGATCTATTGTGACCATGAAAGATAAATTGTTGAAGGATAGAAAACTTGCAATAATATTAAAAAAAAGCAAGACTATTTCATTTTTAGAAACTATTTAAATTTTAATTTGAAAAAAAGTCTCTAAAATATTCCAACGATTTTTATAAATAAAATAAAAACTTTCAAAATATCTTTTAAAGAAGTAGAATTTTAAAATAAGAACCGAATATATTTGAAAGAATGGAAAAATTTACAAAATCATTACAACAGTCAAAATAGGTTTTTAAAAATAAAATAAAAGCTTAAGAAATATTTTAGAAGTCGAACTTTTTTTTGAAGAACTGCTCATATTTAAAAGAATGGAAAAACTCACAAAAACATTATGGCAGTCAAGAGTAAGTTGTTTTTAAAAATAAAAATAAACTTCCAAAATAGAAAGAATGAAAAAACTCACAAAAATATTACGACATACAAGAAAATTTTGTTTTTAAAAATAAAATAAAAGCTTAAAAAATATTTTGGAAGTCAACCTTTTTTTGGAAGAACAGTTCATGTTTGAAAGAATGGAAACTTACAAAAATATTTTGACAATCAAGAATTGATTGTTTTTAAAAATACAAACAAACTTTCAAAATATTTAAAAAGTCGAACTTTTATTTTAAGGAACTGCTCATGTTTGAAAGAAGGGAAAAACTCACAAAAATATTTTGACAATCAAGAATTTGTTGTTTTAAACAATAAAAATAAACTTCCAAAATATTTTATAAGTCGAACTTTTGTTTTAAGGAACTGCTCATGTTTGAAAGAATGGAAATAGTAGTTTATGCAACAAGTTGCAAAAAGAGGATTTTTTCAGCACGAGTCGTACATTTATCCAAAGAGGTTCACCGAGTTGAATAAATACGAAGGGTGCTGAAAAAATCAAGTTTTGCGACGAGTTCCATACAACATTTTTTGCAATTCCGAAAAACACCCATTGAGTGAAATTTTAAGTCAAATTTTCATGTATATTGTCAATAAATCATTTAAATCAAAAAAATGTAGAAAAGTGTTACTTTTCAAAACAAGTGCTGAAAAGTTCAACTTTTCAGCACCCATTTCAGTGCTGAAAAGTAGACCTTTTCAGCATTTATTTTGAAAAGTGTTGCTATTCGACTCCGTTATTTATGGTACAGAAAAGTAGGCTATTTCGTCGTTCAAGAATGACAGGAAAAGTAAGTAGTTTCACGACGGAATTGCAAAAAACTCATTTAAATATTACACTCAACCCCCGGTGGTTGGTCACTTTTTCGTTTGACACTTTTTTAGTTTGTACCCCGTTGGTTGGTCAAAGTCAAACTAAAAAGTGACGAACTGTCACTTTTTACACGGCGCTCACGCACACTATCAAAACATACGTTTGGTAGCGTGCGTAAACTCCGTGTAAAAGGGGTGTCAAACTAAAAAGTGACCACGTTCGTTTGACAACAGTTGGTGTCAAACCATCGGGGTTTCAGTGTACAACAAACAAGAACAGGTTGTTTAAAAATTAAATAAAAACTTAAAAAAATATTTCAGGAGTCTAACTTTTTTTGGAAGAACTGTTCATGTTTGAAAGAATGGAAAAACTCACAAAAATATGTTGACAGTCAAGAATTGGTTGTTTTTGAAAACAAAAATAAACTTCCAACAAATTTCAGAAGTTGTTTTTTTTTTTCAAGGAACTGCTCATGTTTGAAAGAATGGAAAAACTCACAGAAATATTTTGACAATTAAGAAAATGTTGTTTTTTAAATTAAAAATAAACTTCCAAAATATTTTATAAGTCGATTTTTTGTTTTAAGGAACTGCTCATGTTTGAAATCAAGAATAGGTTATTTTAAAAAATAAACTTCCAACATTTTTCAGAAGCCGATCTTTTTTTCCAAAGATCTGCTCATGTTTGGAAGAATGTAAATCTTCTCAAAAACTGGTTTGGAAATTATTCTGCTTATTTAAAAAAAAGATCATTACTAAAAGGATGGATAAACCAAGGATTAACTCACAGAAAAAAATCAGACTTGTTTGCAAGAATTTTTTTATTCAAGATTTTGTTTAAGTTTATAATTACAATTATTTGTTTCATTTTTTCACATTCGACCTTTTGTCCTTTCGACGTTTTGTCCATTCGACCTTTTGTCCACTTTCGACCTTTTGTCCATTCGACCTTATGTCTTTCGACCTTTTGGCATTCGACCTTTTGTCCATTCGACCTTATGTCTTTCGACCTTTTGTCGCACATCCAAACTTTTTGGAACTTATCATTTCAGTTCTGTTTTTTTTTTTAGCTAAAGATAGCAAATTATCTATGTTTTCTTTATATTTTTTCTGTTTTCTGATGTGATTTAAAATAAAATATTGAAGATTTCGTTACCAGCTTGTTTTTTTTGGACACTTGATTTTTTGATGACATTCTTGAAAAGGAGAGAAATATTTTTTAAATATTTTGATGTAGAAAAAGTTTTTTGAAACCAATTCAAGTTATTTTAACCGTTTTTTCTACACAAAATAGTAACATCTTTTTAAGATTTGGAATCCAATTAAATGTGAAATAGATGAAATATAAGGTAATTACAGAAAACTGTTGAAGTCGTATATATTTAGAAAAAATCTATTTAAATCAATTTAAATGTGCCCTCCCTACAATTTATTATCAACATTTGTTAAGGTTACTTTTTTCTTAATATTAAACAAATTCCAACTTGTTTGGCAATCCCTATTTTTAATCAATTTTACATATTTTAATCTAAATCTTGGTACATAATTTTGTGTTGGGAACAATCTTTCAAAAATAAAATAAAAATAAAAATAAAATAAAAGATTTTCGTTGAAACCCTACAGTTTTTTTTTTTGGGAAATTATATCATAGCATAAAAATTACTTTATGTAATTTTAAAATAAGCTTTGCATTGTTATTATAAAAATTTTTACGTCCCATGAAATTTGGTGTTTTGAAATTGAGGTCCCCGTGAAAATTGCAATTTTAGGGCGAGAAAAATCAATAAGCCTGGAGATGACTCTAGTAATTTAGACTTATACTGTTTCCAAAATACTATTTTACATTTAAAACAAATATTGAGGTTGTTTGAATAAACGCATACATCCACGATAGATTCTTTTTTTCTTTCTTTTTGTCTTGAAACAAATTCTCGATCGAAATATGCGTCATTCCACTTCAATCGTATAAACAAAAAAAGTGCAAAATTTAAATCAACTTTTTCTTATCAAATTCAAATTTGGTAAAGCTGTTGATGCCATCAAAACAAGCAAGAATCCCGGTGTTCATCCAAAATGGGCAAACCCCTTCTTTTTGGCACAGAGTTAAAGACGAATAAAATGTATAAATTTTAATGTGTTTTTCGAGCTAAAATAACCATTAGTTTATTTATTCATGTAATATTCCTGAGTAAAACTAATAAATAACTATCAAATAGGACGTGATTAAATTTCTTCAACTGTTAAATAAATATCAATTTCGTAGGACAACGCCATGTGTTTTTCATAGCGAGAAGTTGTACCAAATTAATTTTCCATCCGAACAGAATTCCAAGAATCTATTTCAATCGTGTGGATTCAGCTTGCATTTCAAAGTCGAGTGGAATATAAGTGGTTATAAAATCAACACACTTCCTGCGACATCCTACATGAACTATATGCGGAAGGGAGAGTATAGTACAGGTGCTTCTCGTAATGTCAATCAAACGTCTTATTTCAGGTAAATCTAGCAAATGAAATCCAAATCCAGCCAGCGATGCATGCATTCATGCATTGATAAGAGGGTTCTGCGCTGGCCGGATTGGACCTTCTCCTGTGATGTGCGGACGCCCTCGAGCAGCTCCACTCTTGATGAAACCACCACATATGAAAACCCAGGTGGAACCTCGCTCTTTTCTGCCCCAATGCACCACAGGTATGCGAATGCATAAGCAAACACATCCTCCTCCTTGCACTTGCATCCCGCAGTTTCGGGAAGGAAGGAACTGCTGGGTTGGGATTCCGAGAGCCCCGGCTGCTGCTGTAATATTAATACATTTAAATTCAGTTTGCTACGCCACCACCATCAGCAGCATCGGTTACTCGGGCTTTTGCCAGGAATCGGAAAAGGGAATTCCGTGCACACAGCGCACACGACCTATGCTAGAGAACCCGGTATTGCTTTCAGGATCTCTTCGATGCAGCCGGCGAGAAATGGATCAGGAGAGTCTCCGACGATGCTTTCAAGTCCTTGATAGCATACGTCGTGATGGTGGCGGTGGAACCATCTGGGACGCACATGAAGTTTGCCTTTGAAGAATTGTTTTCTCACAGACTGAATAATTCAACGCCGGGGCATGACGATGGAGAGGTATGCTTGGACTTGTTCGTATCGACTTGCACCTTCGGTATAGGGTCTCCTAATGCAGTTCGCAGTACCATTAGTGGAAAGAGGATTGTAGAAATTTACTCGAACAAATAAACATCTCACTGATTAGTAATGTAAATCTATCGGATTGATCTGGAAAGTATAGACAGCACCTGATCAATCACTGGCAAACGGTATTATGATATTGAAGATTTATGATGTGGAGCTTTCAATCATCACTTTATACAGTACCGTCAACTAGGGTGAAATATCCCACGAGTCACATGCTGTACTAGCTTATTTTTGGGACTGTTTTACCATTATTTACAATAAGCTGATAGTTATTTGTTCGTTGAATATTCTTGGTACAAGTAACTTGATAAATTTGATATTTTTGAACAAAAAATCCTCATCAAATGTCAAACTTTTTTTTTAAGTAGCTAAAACAGAGTTGACTCAACTTGGAACGGAAAGAAAATCATTTATTTCATTTTTATACATTTGCATACATCGCTGCTTCGAATTTCCTGAGTAATATCTCAAAAAACGGATATCTCTGGGTTTCACGAAATATTTTTTTTACAAATATTTCTAAATTTAATTTAAACATTAAATCATTTAAATTTTAATCGACATAAAAGTTTTCAGACCGAAGTTTCGGTGATCAAACGGTCGATTATCCGTAGGCATAGGCAGGTACTCAAAAAAAAATGAGTGATCAAATTTTGAAAAAGAAAACGATTTGACGAATTGATTATCACAAACAAACAAACTCGCGCTTTTTCGTATTTGACAGTTTGCGAAACTCGCAAACAAAGCAAAATGTACAAAACGTTTCTGCAAACAAATGCAACCAAACAAACAAAGCAGGCAAACTGCCAAACTATCAAAAAGTGCGAGTTTGTTTGCTTGTTTGTCATAGTCTAATACCTCCTTGTCAGATCTTGTGTGAAAAAAATGAGTGATTTTCACGAGGAACTAGGTAGTATTTTTATCAGTTTCTGTTAAATTATTTTTAACTCATAATTTTTGGTAAAATTGCTCAAGATAAAATTTAACCACCCAAAATGTTCGACCTTTCCAATTATTTTTTTACTGTGTATCCATGTATTCACGTTGGAGATGATTTTAAGGGACATATTTTAGCTCAAAGATCCTAAATGGGATAGTGCAAAAAATCGGGATTCGATTACGAAATGAAATTGTTCGAGTATGGACTAAGGACCCTAAATAGGGAGACTGGTCGAAGTGAATTTGACGTACCAAAATATACACGAGTTTGAGTTTACGCCCAGCAAAACTTGGCATTGTTTGGCAAGCTCAAAACATACGTTGCCAGATCGATTTTCGATTTCGAGGGTCTCTAGTATGGACTGTATCTTAAATCTAGATAATTTGTTTTAAAAAATCTTACCCTAAAAATATTTTAGTATACACGATTTTTACCTATACTTGTTTTATGAAAAAAATAATTCTTTTGTTTAAGGTTTATCTCGTTTAGTTTTTTTTCTAATTTTATAGCTTTAGGTTATTCCTTTATTTCAACCTTTAATCACAGACAAACAGACGGGTCACTCGAGTGTCGAACCATCGTCCTCCAAAAACGGTTATTTCAAATGCAATTTTGTTTCGGCATCCTCTCACCTGGCGCTGATGGCGCTGCTGCCTGTGACAGCTCGAGCGTCTTTTCTCAGTGTGTGTGATAACTGTTTTTTTTTTAAGTTGGGCGTGATCACGTGTGAGGCTGCAAATGATTTTATGAGCCCTTTTTTTATTTTGGGTGTTTTCATGCTCCACATTTTCTAAAAAAAATGTAGAGTTCTCCTGCCCAATGCTTTTTCATCTTACAAACTTGGTTTAAAGTTGATACTTGGCGAATTTTTAGATGGGTACTAGAGCATTAAAAATAAAGGAATTAAAATTACATTATTTGTGAAAGAAATTTCAAGATTTGCAAGCCAAGAATCGGATCCAATCAAGCCAAGAGGATCACCGAAATTGCAAATAACTAGTCGAAAATCCTTACCGAACTCCTGGAGTTTCTATCGCCGGAGCTTAGCACTGTTTCCGGATGATGAAAGTCGTCAACGGTTACTGAATCATTAATGTTTACCAAAATAAGTAATATGACGAATTATAATTAATTTAAAAATAAAATAGATTGAGCTGGATTTTTTTTAACTAACGGGTCTTGGCTAAAATTCAGGGAATAATAAAATAAAACTACTTTGATGATACAATTCAAAAAAGTGCTGAAAGTTCTACGTTTTAGCTTTGAAAACAGAACGGAAAAATCTACTTTTTCAGAAGTGTTTTTTTTTTTTCAATTTAAATTCAAATATACAAGTAACAACTGTTCTGGTCCTAAAATGTTAAAAAATTAACATTAATCTGAATGGACTAGGCATTAAGTAAAATGTATATTTGGAATTTCAGACAACATTCGTGAATTAATTGCTGTGTACAGATTCAATTAATTAGTCTGTTTTTTTTTACTAAATGATTTCCATGGAATAACCATGGAAAAAACATATTTATATCAGATTTCCTAGGTTTAAACGCATAAAATTAGATCCCTCGTGAAGCTATAAAGATTACACAAACCACACTTTCATCCAGAGATTTATCCTCTTTCAAACCATAAACTATAAATAAACCTTCAAACGAATATCTACCGGGAGGGGTAACTTTGAAATCGGCAAATTTATATTCCACACTCCAATAATCCAGCATAATACCTTTGGCCACCCATCGCGGCTGCAGTGCTTCGCCCGTTGGAACCATCCCGGCACATTCCTGAAGCCAATCGCACTTGTAGGTACAGGAATAGAATCGAACTGAGACGGTGGTAGGACGAAGGATATTTTATTCGCCGTTCGATGTGTGGCATTTCAAACGCTTTTCCATCGTCATCGTCGGGGGCCATTTTCCTGGAGGGAGAACGAACGGAATCATGACCCGAGGTGACGCTAGCGCTGACCGGAAGCAATAGAAAGGGGAAAAGCAAAGAAGAGAAACGGGAAGAAAATGGAACCATAGAGAAAAGAAGGAAACCCGGATGAAAATCTCGGACGGGAAAATCAACACAAAATAAAGAAGAATTCTGCACTTTGCTTTTGTGAGTTCGGAAAACGGCCACGGGGGGAAATGCAATCTGTTTCACCTTCCATTCATGGCTTGGTAGGGTGACCATTTTGAATATGGGTGCAAAAGATGACTGATTGTAAAATCCAGTAGTTGTAAGAAAATGTTCCTCAATTATTTTTTTTAAATTTTATTTTTTACTCTCAGGTAACCCTACCGAGCCAACTCACTCTAGCTCTTTCTCAATCGCCATTAGTTCGTTAGCGATCGAATCATTTTTAACGAGCTCGATTCGATCGTTTCTTTTTTTCCCTGTCGATTCTTTTCCTTTTGCCGCTTCGTAACACACACGTCTCGGAATTAAATGCCCCTCAAGGACACATTTTCTCCGGGATTTAGAAGAAGAAAAGTACAGAAAAAAGAAATCCAGAATGCAATTCTAGCTTCTTTGACTTGGCGCGCGAGATTGCAGCCACATTTTCCGGGTACAACTATTTCTTCTCCTGTGCAAGAAAGGTTTCCTCTCGATTGAAGCCCATCCTCCTTCCTCCTTTCGACCAATGCCAATGGTCTGGAAGTTGCTGCAGTTGGTGGATATGTTGGAGTTATTTTTGTTGCTTGTTGAAGCTTCACTGGAGACGCCTGGTGATTTAACATGAATATGCTTGCCTTGCACGCTTCATGAACTTTTACTGGAAAGTTATGGAAATGGCTTTAGCACTAATTCAACGAAACTTTTCGTGTGCATTTCGCGGTTTCCCACGAGTTTAAACTTATTCGACCGTTTTATTATATTGTTGGTCGATAAACATATCATCAAACTGTTTTGTAACAACAAACTTTTACAGCTGCATTTTTTATTGAACATTATGGATAGGAAGCAGGAATCTTACAGCATCTATTGCTTAAAATTACACAAATGCATTTCCATTTCAAATGTTATGAGTCCTGGTAGCAGCAATTCTTCAGCAAACAGATTGGTTAATTTTATCCTTAAAGTTTGAAAAATAAATCTAACATTTATAACCTTCGAAAACATAACATAACATTTTAGTTAATGAAATACTATAAAAATATGGCTTTCTTAACAGTAATTCCCCACGAAATATGTGCCGAAATAATTAGACCCGTATTTTTTTGTTGGCCCATTAGGGTGACCTACGCCGTGTCAGGGTGGTCTGAATTTTTCAAAAAATCATAACTCCGCACACTTTTAACCAGTTTTAGCTGTCTTGAGCGCAAACGAAAGAGTATTAGATAGGCTTTTAAGGAAAAATAAATAAAAGATTGAAATATCTAACCTAACATTTGAAAAGGTCAAATGAAAACTTAAAATGCTCTTTTGAAGGTCTCGGGGGACCAAAGAGCCTATGTCAGAAAATATTTTTATCAGATTCCTCGAAAAAATTTACATTACATATAAAAAAAATGGTGAAGTAATGTTTGCAATATTACGAGATAAGATTTTTTGAAAATGAAAACTGGGTTTTTCGACGCGCCGCACGAATAAATGGGAAAATGACGAAATTGCCAAAAAATCAACTTTTTTCACTAAAACTGCGATAACTTAAAAATGTTAGGGTACCAAAAGTTGCGTATTTCAATTACGAAAAGCGACGATATATTTACAAAAAAAATATATAAGGCCGTTGCAAATATTTTTCAAAGTTGTCTTTTGTCCTGAGTGGTTATTTTAGCCACTGATCACAAATTCATTGAACAAATTTTAAAAAAAGTATTTTTTCGTTACTATGATATAATGATGGTAAACTATGATAAATATTTGGGACATTTCATTTAATCCATAAACGACATTAGAAAATGGTGGGTTGTTTGGGTGAGACTTAGAAAACATCAATTTTCCTGTTTTTTAACCTTTGCATGGCAATATCTCAGCAACTAAGGGTCGTATCAACAAAGTTCAAAAAAGCAAAATATAGAGAATTTTCTCAGCTTTTCAAAAATATTTTTTCCAAAGGTGGGCAAACATGGGCACTAATTTTAAAAAATGAAAAACTGCGACTATTTTCAAAAAAGTTACCTAAAATTGGTTATAACTTGAAAACGGTGCACTTTATCAAAAATTCACTAAAGTACTTTTTGATTGCAAATTTGATTTTACATCGAAAAATGAAGTTGAAAAATTTTTGCGACCAATATTTCGATTTTTTGAAAAAATCTGTATTGATTCAAAAAATCATAACTCGGTCAAAGATTTTTTGCCCATTCTGGAAATTTCAGAAAAGTTGGCATTTTATGTCCTCTAAAACATATAAAAAAATAGTGTTTTTTTGCAAATCAAGTTTTAGTGACAAAAAGTTAAATTAAAAATCACCAATTTTTTTTTTACCGTGTATCATTTTTTTTCATTGTAGTCCATATCCATACCTACAACTTTGCCGAAGACACCAAATCGATCAAAAAATTCATTTAAAAGATACAGATTTTTGAATTTTCACATATCATATTTGTATGGACAGCTGCCAAATTTGTATGGAAAATTATATGGACAAACTAATGATGCAAAATGGCTTCTTTGGGCATACCAAAGGCACCCAAAAAGTTTCAGCCGGATTAAAAAATACAAAAATTAAAATTAAAGAAAAAAGACCGATTTCGTAGAGAACTGCTAATAAGAGTTCCTTTGGCACAAAATTTCCAAATCATAACCATTTCAGGGATAGTTCGCAGCTCCAAAGAAAAGGGGCCAAGAAACAGCTTTACGAACAGCAGACAAAAGAGAGGTAGCGATTTCTTTGGGCTTTTCTTCACCTCTCTAAACTATTGTCTTTCATATGGTTATAGGACCTATTCAACAAAAACTCTAGATTTCTTCATGATCAGTTCCTTACTACACAGCAAATTTTGGATTGCAATTTCAGTAAAATAAATAACTGAATGCGATTCAGTAATCATCATTTTTTTTTGGAATTCAGTAATGAACAAAAACATTGCTGAAAAATCAGTAACTGCATATCTGTTAAACTGAAAAATCATTTTGACTTGTTGTTTGGATGCTGCCGAGAGATAATCCTCTTTCAAATGTGTTGTGTTTTTTTAAATTTCGTATTGTGATTTTAAGAAACAAAGGTAAGAAAATTGTAAATAACAAATGCCTCGATGCTCACCAACTGTTTTTTTTTAGGTTCGGACGATTGATGAAATGAATGTATTAATAACAGTACTGGAAACATATTTAATGACAAGCAAAATCAAATTTTGATAACTGAAATACCAGCAACGATTGCTGAATCTTCAGCAAATGATCTGTCAAACTGCCACAAGAAAATTACTGAATTTTCAGCAAAATAATTTGACGTTTCTTTTGCTGAAATTTCAGTTGTTTTGACAACCATCTGTCAAAGTGACAAATATCAGTTAACTGAGAATTCAGTAAAATCTAAATTACTCAATCGTTTTCTGAAATTTCAGTAGATGAAAATTCAGTAAAACTTTACAGAATTTAGCAAAAAAAAATTGGTGTGTAGGTTTGTACTCTAAATTGGGAGCGTTCTTTTAATACGTAACACAACAATTTGGATGTTTTACCGTAGTACACTGAAACCCGGATAGTTTGATACCCATTGTTGTCAAACGAACGGGGCTACTTTTTAGTTTGACACCCTCTTTACACGGAGCTCACACGCCGACACGCACTACCTAAGGTTTACATTGATAGTGTCTGTAAACGCCGTGTAAAAAGTGACAATTCGACGTGTTCGGAATTTTTTGAACAATGGTGTTTGACAACTGGTTATGACGGTTGAGTGCTTTTTAATTCGAATACGTTCGGATTATCGAACATTCGAATTAGCGGACATTCGAAGTAGCGAAATTCGAATTAATGAATCCGCTCTGTACAAACTAAAAAGTGACAAACGAAAAAGTGACCAACCACCGGGGGTTGAGTTTACATAAAAATTGACATAAGACTTTAGGACCCTATTTAAGCTTAATATTAGGCCTTAATTGGTTAGGATCGAACAACTGCAAATTTGAATTTATCGCGTCACGCGATGTTAAATTTTTACGTGATTTTCACATGAAATTCAAATGTAAAGTCTTATGGGGTCACGTATGGGGTAGATTCACGTGCGAAACATGTGATTATGCTTCGTAATATATTAGGAGTTGGGTCCTAAAATGAAGCTTAGATTGCTGATATTATTGTTTACAGCGTTAAAGCTTATTTTTCTGAGTACAATGACCCTTTGTACGACCACAAAGAGTTTAAATGGATTTTTAAATGAATTTAAAAAAAATTAACCTCGCGGTCCTTCTTGACAGAAAAGTTCCTACTTGACAGCTCGTTCCAAGGGGACCATAGTTGATCCATCGATAGAATGTTGTCTTGGCATTTATTTTTATTTATTTATTTTTGCTTTAAAATGAAAAAAATGATCAGAAATGGTATTTGATCGTGTTTTTCACCGTTGTACATAAAAATTGACATAGTGCTTAAGTACCCAATTTTCACAAACAACGCCATCTTCACGCCTTCGTCCCGAAACAACACCCTTGTATGAAACTGCAACTACAATTTCAACGCGCCAAAACAAACCCCTCGTTCGTGATACAGCGACGCTTTTTTGCCTTTTTACCGCGTCGCTTTTCTTTTACGTTTGCTTTCTTCTCTCATTCGCGACGACTATCATTCATGACTTTTTGACATTACGCGCGTTCCTCTACTTCGCACACACTGAAAACTTCGTCTCCCTCGCGCGCGTATTCGCTCACACACACTACCGTCGAACTGGGTTTCTGTTTTTCTCGCTTTGAAGCACCGAGGGCGCATTCATATTTTCAGTTTAAATTTTATTATTATTTTTTTTTTTTGATTAAATTTATATTTTACAGAATCTTTGAAAATAAGGTGTAGAATAAATTTCGGCGAATGTTGCGAAAATGAAATTTATTTTAGAAAAATTTACTTCATTCAATCCAAAGTGGTGCGAATGAAAACACCCCTCTCTGTCGCGATTCATTCACACACAAGCCTGACTCTCGAAAGCAAAACCATAGAGCTTTATGACGTTTCGCGTACGCACACTAGCGCACCATTTGATTTTGCTGGCTGACAAAATTTAACCTCACTTTATTTTCGTGTACGTACACGCAATACATACGCACGTAGATTACTCTATTCACAAGCAAAGCAATCTGACAGTTAGTGCCCGTTCGAACGCGCCTTCGCGCACACACGCACAGTTTATACTGCTGCTGCTGCTCTGCGAAGCTGTCAGTGTGACGGACGACGAGAGAAACAACGTAACGGAGTTGAAGAAAAAAGTGGCAACCATTTTTCTCCGCGCGACGACGACGTTCCGTCCGTCGATCAAAGCAGTCTCCAAGCAAAATCGCGAGCTGTCGAAAGTTGTGGCCGTGCGCGTTTCGTCGTTTTTTTCGCGTAATATTTCGCGCGCCGTCGTGCCCTCCAGCGATTCCCCACGGGTGTGGGTCCGGCGGTTCCGACGCGAGTGGCCGTACCCTGTTGAGGCGAAACTTCCCGACCAGATCTCCCCGGGTCGTTCCGCAAAGAGTGAGTGTGTTGAAAAAAGAAGAAAGAGAAAAAAAGTTCGTCGCGCCAACCCTTCCGGATTTTGGGGAGGAAAGAAGAGTTCCGGATGTTTTAAGCGTTGGATCCAGCAGGAGAATCCCGAACCCGTTATCGTTCCGGAGCAGGATCGGTTCCCCCATGGTACGCAGGTGAATACACACAAACAAATTATCCGCTTGAATCGGGACAGGGGGACTGCTGCGCGGTTTGCTCCGGGGGTCTATTACGCGTCGCATTTACCCGCAGGCTGTCCGCTCTCTCCCCGGAAGTGCAGGAATTTTTCGTTCCGAAACGGGGTGCAGGTTAGTGACATTTTATTGTTGCTTCCGCTGCCTGCTGGATCGAAACGGGGCCCTGCGAAGAGAAATCTTGCCATCAGGCCTGCCGAACCAGCAGCAGGCCCATCAGGAGGAGGAAATAAGAGAAACAAAATCCACCCGAACTGGCGAGCGCAAGTGTATGGGTTGGACAGTGCGCGTGTGTTTGTTTGTGTGTGCACGAGGAATGGATCGCAGGGTGGCGACTGGGAAGAGGAGATTTTCAGATGATTTTTGGATGTTCAAAGGAATTTTCCACTCCTGACCGTAAATAAAAATGTTAGGAAATAACCTAACGAAAAAAATAAACACAGGCCAATTTGCTGCTTTTCACTATCACACCTAGATTTTTTTTTACCGTAGTTACGGTATTTGAAAAATCGGTAAATTTTGAATCAGTAAACCATCTGTCAAAATGAACAAAATTTTACCGAATTTGGGTTGTACGATGAACAATAATGAACTTTATTACCGAATTCGGTTATTTTAAGCTTTCCGAACTGTTCAGCAGTTGAAAATTCGATAAACTTTACCGAATTCTGTAAAAAAAATCAAAGTGTGTTACACAAATAAACACAACGATTACTAATTATTTTACAAAACTTTCAATAGAAACATGCTTGCTCACTTCCTACTAAGTTTGTTATTTATGTTGTAGAAATAAAACTGCAATTCAATATTAAACAATGATTATTACAAAATGTGTTATACATTGGTACACACATAGATTTGTTTAACCGAATTCGGTAAAGTTTACCGAATTTTCAACTGCTGAACTGTTCGGTAAACTGAAATTACCGAATTCAGTAAAAACACCGAAATTCGGTATTGCCCTGACTGAAAAGTCCGTCCGACGTCCGTCGTTTGTCGTACGTGCAATCGTACGACGTCGCACGACAATGTCGTGCGACATTCGCACGAATGTCATACGTTTTTGCACCAAAATGTCGTATTTGTCGTGCGATCGATCATCGAAATTGTTCGACATTGTCGTACGACATTCGACCGACGTCGCACGGTTTTGTTATTTAGGATGTCGTGCTATTGTCGTGTGCTGTCATTTCGGAATTTTTAGGTTATTTTCGAAATAAAATTCATTTTATTTGTTGTTTTGCTGATTTTTATTCTATATCTATTAGTTTCCACTGGCCTGGTACTTTGTTTTCCAAATATTCACTATCACTGCAGTCACAATTTTCCAAATTTCGCTTGATGATGGCCAATCCGGTAGAATTCGTGTGCTGCCCCGTGAGTAGTTCGTTCACCTCCATCGCTTTCACTCAGAGGTTGTACTCGGCCGCAAGTTTGTTCTTTTTTCCAGGTCTTAGTATTGATAATGGCGATTTTGACATTCTCTAAAAATCAAACACCACCAACACTTTCATTGTCCTGTTTGGAGACTGTTTGATACAGATCTGAAATGAATTAAATAAAAAAAAACTGTAACTAGGGGAACAGCATCTAATTCCAGCGTGCCTTTTATGTTGCCATATCAGCACTTTGACATTCAATTACAGCTCATAAAAAGCGTTTTCAACTGAAATCAAATGATAAATCGGCCAATAAGAAGTGAGCAAGCAAGTTTCTATCAAAAGTTTTGAAAAATGAGTTGTTTGAATAGTTAAAATAAGTAAATTGGATGGAGTCAGGAGCGAGTGCTTATTTTGCTAAACATACGAGAATTTCTCCTATTTGATACCTGGCGAAAATATTCAAATTATTTAAAATTTCTAGAAGTTAAGAATTTTAGAAATTAAGAATTTCAAAACATAAGAATTAATAAAATTTAAAAATTGTAGATAATAATTTTGTGTTTGTCAAATTTTCGATTCAATAATTTAATAATTTAATAATTTAATAATTTAATAATTTAATAATTTAATAATTTAGTAATTTAATAATTTAATAATTTAATAATTTAATAATTTAATAATTTAATAATTTAATAATTTAATAATTTAATAATTTAATAATTTAATAATTTAATAATTTAATAATTTAATAATTTAATAATTTAATAATTTAATAATTTAATAATTTAATAATTTAATAATTTAATAATTTAATAATTTAATAATTTAAAAATTTAATAATTTAATAATTTAATAATTTAATAATTTAATAATTTAATAATTAATAATTTAATAATTTAATAATTTAATAATTTAATAATTTAATAATTTAATAATTTAATAATTTAATAATTTAATAATTTAATAATTTAATAATTTAATAATTTAATAATTTAATAATTTAATAATTTAATAATTTAATAATTTAATAATTTAATAATTTAATAATTTAATAATTTAATAATTTAATAATTTAATAATTTAATAATTTAATAATTTAATAATTTAATAATTTAATAATTTAATAATTTAATAATTTAATAATTTAATAATTTAATAATTTAATAATTTAATAATTTAATAATTTAATAATTTAATAATTTAATAATTTAATAATTTAATAATTTAATAATTTAATAATTTAATAATTTAATAATTTAATAATTTAATAATTTAATAATTTAATAATTTAATAATTTAATAATTTAATAATTTAATAATTTAATAATTTAATAATTTAATAATTTAATAATTTAATAATTTAATAATTTAATAATTTAATAATTTAATAATTTAATAATTTAATAATTTAATAATTAAATAATTTAATAATTTAATAATTTAATAATTTAATAGTTTAATAATTTATTAATTAAATTATTTAATAATTTAATTATTTATTTATAATTTTATGATTTTAAAAATAACACCGACCAACAAAGTTTCTGCGCAGGCTCAACTCAAGGGGACCCCAAAAACATGTTTACCTTGTATTTTTCAAAAATTTCAAAAATATTTGGACAGAGCCGAATGGGTTTTCTCCAAAGTTTGTATGGAGAATTAGAGCTGTTCGCTACTCCCACAAACTTCATGCTGCCCCCTCGAGTTGAGCCAGGTTTTTATTCAGAATTTTAGAGTTTTATAATTTTTACTTTATTATTGTAAAATTTTTGAATACTAGAATTTCAAAAGTAAAGAATTTCAGAATTTTTGTGTTTGAGATTTAAAAAAAGTTTTGGCTTGTAGAATTGAAGAATTCAAGAATTATTTTTTTTATTATTTTATTGTTTAGAATTTATGATTGCATTAGGTTTGGATCCCCCCTCCTGTCCTCCCCCACGCACATTTCCATCGTCCTCTTTTTTCCTCCCAGCACACCTCCACCGTTTAAAAAAAAACACGACTCACCCCAATCCGCTTTCGATCGCAGACCGGTTCCTTCCCGTCCCATCTTCCGGCATGATCCGCCGGGTTAACGATGTTTCACGTTCTCTTCCACCGTCGCGAAGGCTGAAATCAGGAAATCTGGAACATAATGTTATGATTTAGCCGCTCGCCCACTCCGGCCGGAACTTTCCAGCAAAAAAAGGAACACAACTTACCAATCAACCAGCCAAAATCCTCACGAACCTTTACAACAATATTGTTTTTCTGATTTGATCAAGTCCGAACAAGATCAACTGAAGAGAACTGTCAAACTGTTTGCGTCGACGATAATCGACGTCGAATTGAAGGTAAATCGATGAAAAAAAACAATGTCGAGCATGTCGAGTGTTTGTCGCACGTTTGTCGTCCTTTCGACCAATCGATATCGAAACGGTAAAATCAAAACCGTGCGACAACTCGTACGACGTGCGACATTTTTCAAACAGGGTGAAAAAACGGCTAATATTCACTTTTGGCAAAAACGAGATATTAGCACCAGGTGATAGAGGATGTTCCAACGCATCTTCTGACTCTTGAATTTCACTGAAATAGTGTATAGACTTGGCTGCCGATGCGAAAAACCAAACGGCTAATATGCCACTCTTAAAGGAAATTGCCTTGACGGAGATTTAGTGACAAACACTAAAACGCGTTTTTCTCGGAATACTTGATTTGCCATAATAGCCGGATTTTCAATAATGGGCAGTATTGTTCATCGTACAATCGAAATTCGGTAAAACTTTGTTCATTTTGACAGATGGTTTACCGATCTAAACTTTACTGATTTTTTAACTACCGAATTCGGTAAAAAAAAATCTAAGTTTGTACAGTTGTAAAACTGTAGATATTATAAAAAATATCAATTCATTTTCAAAAATATGTTTTTTGATGGTTGTTCTTTTCCCGACCTATAGACTCCTTTTTTTCTATGGTTGAGCAAACACGACATTTTTGCTTACTTAACAAACTATCAACTTTGTACTAACAACTTTGTACACCCTTACCAAAAAATATAATTTTCTGGGTTCAATAACCCAATTTTTCATACGATTTTTTGAGTTCAGGTACAATCATCCCACATATTAGGAACAGGAACATTATTAGGAACAGTTTACAGATCGGCCAATGTTCAACAAATCATAGAAAATCGATAATTCTCGAGTTTTTTTTGAAAAGGTCCTATAAACAAAATTTTCAATTTTTGCTTTTTGGGTGTTTTTAGAACCGCCTTGAGTCAGGGGTATACAAAAACCCCAAAAACCAAAAATTGCAAATTTTGTTTATAGGACCTTTTCAAAAAAAACTCGAGAATTGAACATAATGATTTGCTTTTACTTTCATGTGAATGCTTTTCTTGCGATCTTTCGATTGATGCATAGACCGGCTGTACATTTTTTTTACGTTTTATATCAAGTTTTTAAAGAAAATCATTGACCCTTGAAATCCACAAATTGGGAACACTTTTTTCTTACGATGTAAACAAACTTTTTTTTTCTCTCCATGAGTTATATCTAGAGTTTTTTTTTTTTTTATTAGGTCCTATAAACATATGAAAGACAATAGTTTATTGCTCCTATTCAAAAAAAAACTCTGGATATTTTTTACAAAATAATGACTTCACACTCTGAAACTAATAAAACTCATGCTTAGGGAGCGTTCTTCTATTACGTAACGCAGTAAGGGGGGAGGGAGAGATTTCAAGAAAGTGTCCACGTGGTTTATGGATGAGCCCAAGACCCTATTGAATATTATGAGGTTTAGTGGAGTACTTCAAAAGTTATGCTTAAAAAATACATTTTTGAGCAGGTCCGGATGTTTGGAAAATTGTGTTTTTTTGTAAGAAACTACGTCATGTTATACATTTTAGAACGAGTCCAAAAGATTGATAAATTGACAATCCTATCAAAAGTTATGAGCAGTTTAGTGTTATTACACTTGTTACACTTTTTTAAAACCGAGTCTCAGATATTTTCAGAAATCTGGTCTAAATTTAAAAAAATGAATACCTACCTTGCTGATGATTCAGAAAAATTGAAGATCTACAACTCGATCAACAGAATGTAATGTAATGTAAATGTAATGAAGCTTAATTTATTAAACATAAAACATATAAAGGGGGAATGATGCTATTTCCACACAGAAAAAAAAAATCATGGTAATATTACATCTGGAAAGGGGTACATATTTTATGTCAAACAAAATGTATAATTTTACTTCTGAAAATGTGTAATTTTACCACTATTCTTGTGTAATGTCGCTTTTTCAGTCTAAATTGTGGTAAAATTACATCATAAAAGAGGTATTATTCAACCTTCTAAAATTACACCTTCCAAATTTACAATTATTTTTTTTATTTTTTGCTGTGCATCGTGCAACCGATATTCGGTAAAATTTCCTACATTTCGACAGACAGATTTTTAAACTAAAAAATATAGGTGTGTAGCAGCCCATTCTGTTTCGCATTCTGGATTTTATTTAAATCCATATCCGAATCTAAGATAACTCAAAATTAAATGAGTAAAAAATTTATGGTAATATTGCATATGGGAAGGGATACATCTTTTATGTTAGAAAAAATGTGTAATTTTACCCCTAAAAATGTGTAATTTTACCACTTTTTCTGGTGTAGTGTTACTTTTCAGTCTGAATTGAGGTAAAATTACATCATTAAGGGGATAATTTTCAACCTTCCGAATTTACACAATTTTTTACTGTGAATGGTATAACAGAGTAAATAAAACCTTTTTGTTTCTAAGACAGAACAATTTGGTCCAGTATCCAAGAGAATATTTTTTATAAAAAAGTGAAATAAACGCTCTGCCAATCTACCTGTGTGGATCAATCAGACCGCGCACAGGACTAACAATCTAGAAAAAGCCAATACGAATCCCCAACGGACGAAGACAAATAAATTAAATATAAGAGGTCAATACAAGATTAGTGAACTTTTTATTTTCCATGTGAGTAGGTGAAAAAACCTCTATAAAACGCTACCGTTATCCGGTTGCCACCCTGCGTTTCTACGGCTGGCGTAACTTGGTGTTGAAGTGCGCCCAACGAGAAGACCAAAAGCAGAGAAATTTTTGTTATTTTTTGCTGCTGCTGCTGGCACCTTTCCGTTCGACTTGCAATACTATAGCACACCCCCATCGCGTAGAGCCTGTCGCTGCTGCTCCTAGTTATTTTTTGCCGTCCAACTTCCGGTCGGAAGTGCTGGACACAGATTTGTTCGTCATCGTCTACCTGAGGGACGACCTGCACATAAACACACACTCACACACACGCAGATTGCGAATTAGTCAACGGAAAAGGCGTCTTTTACTCGTCGTCACCTTATCCCATCATTTAAGTAGAAGCAAGTTAAGGTGAGACCTATCAAGTTGCGTTGGACTGGGGCTGGTTGAAGCAAGCAAAAAAAAAAGAAGGAAGGTGTAATTAAAAATCGAAGTCCCGAGTCGAAACAGTGTGAAAGTGCGAGAGAGTGTTGTAAAAAGAGAGAGAGCGCGTTTTAAACTATGCTCAAAACGGAGGAGTGCTGTGAAGAGAAGAAAAAACAACATCAACGCTGAAATAGTAATGGTATCTACAACTAGTAATGGTAGTAGTGGTAGTAGTAGGGGCAGCATGTTTGGGAGATGATTGAAAAATTGGCGCTAATGTTTTCATGCTCGCAGCAAAAACGACAACAACAACAGCGTGGTGCGATGTGGTGTGAAATGTGTGACACAGAGGAGGAGGGAGACCACCCCCATTCTCTCTGTGCAGAGTGTATATATTCCAATATGTTTACATTTGATTTTAAGGTATTTTGGTCGTACGGTAATAACAAAACCAATGAAATATTAAAAGTGGAGTTAAATACCTTTATAAGTGACATGGTTTATCACCAAGTTGATTAAAATACTTCCAAATTGAGTAGCAGCTGTTCGTTTTATAAGCAGATGATTATGGGTTCGATTCCCATCTGCTCCAAGCGAGAAATGATCGAACAGTAGGGGAATTCTTGAACACTTCAATATATTTTTATTTAATTTAATTTTTGTGGCATTAACTACAGCGTCCAAACAAATTTTAAATGAAAGTTGATGTTAGAATTCATCAAATAACACAGTTTTGACATTTATTATGTGAACCCATATCCAAATAATTGATAAAACCAGTTAAGCTGTCAGGGTTTCGAAGCGTCCGGGAATTCGAAGCATGACGTTATTTTCTAATAATTATTCCTCAAATTTCAATAAAATTTTCATAAATTTTGGTCAGTCACTCAGATTTGTTATTAAAATGTCACGAGTTCAAATCAGAGGTGGATGGCTTCCTTGTGCAAAATAAGTTTAAGTCTTAGTTCATATTCATTAGGGTGGTCCAAATCCAGGCTTCCTCGGGGCTACCCCCTGAAATCAAAGATTGACCTATAACTAGGCTACATTCTAACATATTTTCTGACCACGGGAACCCCTCCCTATAACCGCTAGAAATTTCAGGGTGGATACTCAAGTCGGAAAATCGAGAAAGTCGGGAAAAAGTGGGGTATTCGCCAAAAACCACAAAAAAATCGGGAAAAAGTCGGGACTTTGTGATTTTTTGTCAAAAAATCTGGAAAAGTCGGGAAACCCAAGCCAATAATTTTGTAATATTTTTTACAACTTTCAACTTATATTCACTCAATTCTTTTACGTAACTAAGGTTAATTTTAAGGTTCCTCTGATTATTTCAATCTATTTGAGATTGAAAAGGCTTTTTAAGACATTAAAATCTTAATAATATTGAATGCATTTGACACAGATTTTCATTTTTGTGAATCAAAAGATTTCCAAAAATCCATCTTGAGTTCGGCTATAGTTTTTTTTTGTGGTTAAATATTTTTAATTGTTTAACAAAATGCATTAAGTCATCGCAACTTTTTTCTTCCAAATGTTTACCTTGAACTTATAATAGTAGAATTACTATAGATAAAACTTGATTGTCACATAAATATCGAATAAAATCCAATTGTTGTTCGTTCTAAATGAAAAACCTTTATTTCAAACAGGTTTAAAGTATTTATCTTTTCAAACATTTCGCATAAAATAGGCGGATTTGACGGATTTGAGACTGACAAACAGATAAATCAACATTGATTCAAAAAATTGATATCAAAATTAACAATTTTACAAAACATTTTTTTAAGCGAATTCCTAGATATTTTTCTAAATTCTATCAACAGAAATCGTGAATTAAGCGTTCTTTGAATTAAAATAAAATAAAATTTTAAATTCAGTTATCTTTAACGATTTGAAATTGATTTGCCTTTTTCAGTTGAAACAAAGTATCAAAAACTATACGCTTAACAAGTTTAAAAATAGACACTGAAATTTTAAGTATTGGTAAGCTTTTAGTTATTTTTCAAAGACTTATTGTTTATGTTTCTACTTTCGTTTTTACTCTGAATCAAAATAATGAGTGCTTCCATTTTTAGTTTCTGTTTTTATGAAAGTTGTCGATAGTTAGATTTTTTTAAATTCATGTAGATTTTTTTTAAGGGGTTGATAATGACTTTATTATTAAGAGTTTTTTGTTTGAAATAATTCTTTAGATAAGAAATGCATTTTATTTGAGTTTCTGGAAAAGTCGGGAATTTGAAAATGGGATTTGAGTGGTCACCCTGAAATTTGTATGGGAAAAATCATCAAAAAGTATGGAGATATAGCAACTGTTTAAGTTTTTTGCCTGTGGAGGGCGCAATAACTATCAAATTCTCACCAATTCTCGGAACTAAGATTTTCATTAAATTTGAAAAAAACTTCCCGAAGACAATTATATTTTTATTTTTCTCTAACAAGTTATTAGCTTCGGAAAATAACCATATTTGCGCGGACTCAAATTTGAAACTTAGCCTAGTGACGGGACTATCTGATTCCAGGGGGTAGCTCTAAGTAAGCCCGTATATACAATGCTGCGTTATAATTTGTAAATGTACATGAATTACTTATATTTCACTATTGATACAGTTTTAACATTTCCATTTTTTATAACATAATCATTCGAAATGTGTCCGTGGGCCACAAAACATATTTGAATTCAATCTAAATCCCAATATCTGTGATACCTAAGTTCTAGAATAAATCGCTCCTAAACACCAATTATCTTTTTAACAATCATCTCTTTTTCTTTTTTATTTAAAGCAAAACCTGGCGAAAATATTCAAATTATTTAAAATTTCTAGAAGTTAAGAATTTTAGAAATTAAGAATTTCAAAACATAAGAATTAATAAAATTTAAAAATTGTAGATAATAATTTTGTGTTTGTCAAATTTTCGATTCAATAATTTAATAATTTAATAATTTAATAATTTAATAATTTAATAATTTAATAATTTAGTAATTTAATAATTTAATAATTTAATAATTTAATAATTTAATAATTTAATAATTTAATAATTTAATAATTTAATAATTTAATAATTTAATAATTTAATAATTTAATAATTTAATAATTTAATAATTTAATAATTTAATAATTTAATAATTTAATAATTTAATAATTTAATAATTTAATAATTTAATAATTTAATAATTTAATAATTTAATAATTTAATAATTTAATAATTTAATAATTTAATAATTTAATAATTTAATAATTTAATAATTTAATAATTTAATAATTTAATAATTTAATAATTTAATAATTTAATAATTTAATAATTTAATAATTTAATAATTTAATAATTTAATAATTTAATAATTTAATAATTTAATAATTTAATAATTTAATAATTTAATAATTTAATAATTTAATAATTTAATAATTTAATAATTTAATAATTTAATAATTTAATAATTTAATAATTTAATAATTTAATAATTTAATAATTTAATAATTTAATAATTTAATAATTTAATAATTTAATAATTTAATAATTTAATAATTTAATAATTTAATAATTTAATAATTTAATAATTTAATAATTTAATAATTTAATAATTTAATAATTTAATAATTTAATAATTTAATAATTTAATAATTTAATAATTTAATAATTTAATAATTTAATAATTTAATAATTTAATAATTTAATAATTTAATAATTTAATAATTTAATAATTTAATAATTTAATAATTTAATAATTTAATAATTTAATAATTTAATAGTTTAATAATTTATTAATTAAATTATTTAATAATTTAATTATTTATTTATAATTTTATGATTTTAAAAATAACACCGACCAACAAAGTTTCTGCGCAGGCTCAACTCAAGGGGACCCCAAAAACATGTTTACCTTGTATTTTTCAAAAATTTCAAAAATATTTGGACAGAGCCGAATGGGTTTTCTCCAAAGTTTGTATGGAGAATTAGAGCTGTTCGCTACTCCCACAAACTTCATGCTGCCCCCTCGAGTTGAGCCAGGTTTTTATTCAGAATTTTAGAGTTTTATAATTTTTACTTTATTATTGTAAAATTTTTGAATACTAGAATTTCAAAAGTAAAGAATTTCAGAATTTTTGTGTTTGAGATTTAAAAAAAGTTTTGGCTTGTAGAATTGAAGAATTCAAGAATTATTTTTTTTTATTATTTTATTGTTTAGAATTTATGATTGCATTAGGTTTGGATCCCCCCTCCTGTCCTCCCCCACGCACATTTCCATCGTCCTCTTTTTTCCTCCCAGCACACCTCCACCGTTTAAAAAAAAACACGACTCACCCCAATCCGCTTTCGATCGCAGACCGGTTCCTTCCCGTCCCATCTTCCGGCATGATCCGCCGGGTTAACGATGTTTCACGTTCTCTTCCACCGTCGCGAAGGCTGAAATCAGGAAATCTGGAACATAATGTTATGATTTAGCCGCTCGCCCACTCCGGCCGGAACTTTCCAGCAAAAAAAGGAACACAACTTACCAATCAACCAGCCAAAATCCTCACGAACCTTTACAACAATATTGTTTTTCTGATTTGATCAAGTCCGAACAAGATCAACTGAAGAGAACTGTCAAACTGTTTGCGTCGACGATAATCGACGTCGAATTGAAGGTAAATCGATGAAAAAAAACAATGTCGAGCATGTCGAGTGTTTGTCGCACGTTTGTCGTCCTTTCGACCAATCGATATCGAAACGGTAAAATCAAAACCGTGCGACAACTCGTACGACGTGCGACATTTTTCAAACAGGGTGAAAAAACGGCTAATATTCACTTTTGGCAAAAACGAGATATTAGCACCAGGTGATAGAGGATGTTCCAACGCATCTTCTGACTCTTGAATTTCACTGAAATAGTGTATAGACTTGGCTGCCGATGCGAAAAACCAAACGGCTAATATGCCACTCTTAAAGGAAATTGCCTTGACGGAGATTTAGTGACAAACACTAAAACGCGTTTTTCTCGGAATACTTGATTTGCCATAATAGCCGGATTTTCAATAATGGGCAGTATTGTTCATCGTACAATCGAAATTCGGTAAAACTTTGTTCATTTTGACAGATGGTTTACCGATCTAAACTTTACTGATTTTTTAACTACCGAATTCGGTAAAAAAAAATCTAAGTTTGTACAGTTGTAAAACTGTAGATATTATAAAAAATATCAATTCATTTTCAAAAATATGTTTTTTGATGGTTGTTCTTTTCCCGACCTATAGACTCCTTTTTTTCTATGGTTGAGCAAACACGACATTTTTGCTTACTTAACAAACTATCAACTTTGTACTAACAACTTTGTACACCCTTACCAAAAAATATAATTTTCTGGGTTCAATAACCCAATTTTTCATACGATTTTTTGAGTTCAGGTACAATCATCCCACATATTAGGAACAGGAACATTATTAGGAACAGTTTACAGATCGGCCAATGTTCAACAAATCATAGAAAATCGATAATTCTCGAGTTTTTTTTGAAAAGGTCCTATAAACAAAATTTTCAATTTTTGCTTTTTGGGTGTTTTTAGAACCGCCTTGAGTCAGGGGTATACAAAAACCCCAAAAACCAAAAATTGCAAATTTTGTTTATAGGACCTTTTCAAAAAAAACTCGAGAATTGAACATAATGATTTGCTTTTACTTTCATGTGAATGCTTTTCTTGCGATCTTTCGATTGATGCATAGACCGGCTGTACATTTTTTTTACGTTTTATATCAAGTTTTTAAAGAAAATCATTGACCCTTGAAATCCACAAATTGGGAACACTTTTTTCTTACGATGTAAACAAACTTTTTTTTTCTCTCCATGAGTTATATCTAGAGTTTTTTTTTTTTTTATTAGGTCCTATAAACATATGAAAGACAATAGTTTATTGCTCCTATTCAAAAAAAAACTCTGGATATTTTTTACAAAATAATGACTTCACACTCTGAAACTAATAAAACTCATGCTTAGGGAGCGTTCTTCTATTACGTAACGCAGTAAGGGGGGAGGGAGAGATTTCAAGAAAGTGTCCACGTGGTTTATGGATGAGCCCAAGACCCTATTGAATATTATGAGGTTTAGTGGAGTACTTCAAAAGTTATGCTTAAAAAATACATTTTTGAGCAGGTCCGGATGTTTGGAAAATTGTGTTTTTTTGTAAGAAACTACGTCATGTTATACATTTTAGAACGAGTCCAAAAGATTGATAAATTGACAATCCTATCAAAAGTTATGAGCAGTTTAGTGTTATTACACTTGTTACACTTTTTTAAAACCGAGTCTCAGATATTTTCAGAAATCTGGTCTAAATTTAAAAAAATGAATACCTACCTTGCTGATGATTCAGAAAAATTGAAGATCTACAACTCGATCAACAGAATGTAATGTAATGTAAATGTAATGAAGCTTAATTTATTAAACATAAAACATATAAAGGGGGAATGATGCTATTTCCACACAGAAAAAAAAAATCATGGTAATATTACATCTGGAAAGGGGTACATATTTTATGTCAAACAAAATGTATAATTTTACTTCTGAAAATGTGTAATTTTACCACTATTCTTGTGTAATGTCGCTTTTTCAGTCTAAATTGTGGTAAAATTACATCATAAAAGAGGTATTATTCAACCTTCTAAAATTACACCTTCCAAATTTACAATTATTTTTTTTATTTTTTGCTGTGCATCGTGCAACCGATATTCGGTAAAATTTCCTACATTTCGACAGACAGATTTTTAAACTAAAAAATATAGGTGTGTAGCAGCCCATTCTGTTTCGCATTCTGGATTTTATTTAAATCCATATCCGAATCTAAGATAACTCAAAATTAAATGAGTAAAAAATTTATGGTAATATTGCATATGGGAAGGGATACATCTTTTATGTTAGAAAAAATGTGTAATTTTACCCCTAAAAATGTGTAATTTTACCACTTTTTCTGGTGTAGTGTTACTTTTCAGTCTGAATTGAGGTAAAATTACATCATTAAGGGGATAATTTTCAACCTTCCGAATTTACACAATTTTTTACTGTGAATGGTATAACAGAGTAAATAAAACCTTTTTGTTTCTAAGACAGAACAATTTGGTCCAGTATCCAAGAGAATATTTTTTATAAAAAAGTGAAATAAACGCTCTGCCAATCTACCTGTGTGGATCAATCAGACCGCGCACAGGACTAACAATCTAGAAAAAGCCAATACGAATCCCCAACGGACGAAGACAAATAAATTAAATATAAGAGGTCAATACAAGATTAGTGAACTTTTTATTTTCCATGTGAGTAGGTGAAAAAACCTCTATAAAACGCTACCGTTATCCGGTTGCCACCCTGCGTTTCTACGGCTGGCGTAACTTGGTGTTGAAGTGCGCCCAACGAGAAGACCAAAAGCAGAGAAATTTTTGTTATTTTTTGCTGCTGCTGCTGGCACCTTTCCGTTCGACTTGCAATACTATAGCACACCCCCATCGCGTAGAGCCTGTCGCTGCTGCTCCTAGTTATTTTTTGCCGTCCAACTTCCGGTCGGAAGTGCTGGACACAGATTTGTTCGTCATCGTCTACCTGAGGGACGACCTGCACATAAACACACACTCACACACACGCAGATTGCGAATTAGTCAACGGAAAAGGCGTCTTTTACTCGTCGTCACCTTATCCCATCATTTAAGTAGAAGCAAGTTAAGGTGAGACCTATCAAGTTGCGTTGGACTGGGGCTGGTTGAAGCAAGCAAAAAAAAAAGAAGGAAGGTGTAATTAAAAATCGAAGTCCCGAGTCGAAACAGTGTGAAAGTGCGAGAGAGTGTTGTAAAAAGAGAGAGAGCGCGTTTTAAACTATGCTCAAAACGGAGGAGTGCTGTGAAGAGAAGAAAAAACAACATCAACGCTGAAATAGTAATGGTATCTACAACTAGTAATGGTAGTAGTGGTAGTAGTAGGGGCAGCATGTTTGGGAGATGATTGAAAAATTGGCGCTAATGTTTTCATGCTCGCAGCAAAAACGACAACAACAACAGCGTGGTGCGATGTGGTGTGAAATGTGTGACACAGAGGAGGAGGGAGACCACCCCCATTCTCTCTGTGCAGAGTGTATATATTCCAATATGTTTACATTTGATTTTAAGGTATTTTGGTCGTACGGTAATAACAAAACCAATGAAATATTAAAAGTGGAGTTAAATACCTTTATAAGTGACATGGTTTATCACCAAGTTGATTAAAATACTTCCAAATTGAGTAGCAGCTGTTCGTTTTATAAGCAGATGATTATGGGTTCGATTCCCATCTGCTCCAAGCGAGAAATGATCGAACAGTAGGGGAATTCTTGAACACTTCAATATATTTTTATTTAATTTAATTTTTGTGGCATTAACTACAGCGTCCAAACAAATTTTAAATGAAAGTTGATGTTAGAATTCATCAAATAACACAGTTTTGACATTTATTATGTGAACCCATATCCAAATAATTGATAAAACCAGTTAAGCTGTCAGGGTTTCGAAGCGTCCGGGAATTCGAAGCATGACGTTATTTTCTAATAATTATTCCTCAAATTTCAATAAAATTTTCATAAATTTTGGTCAGTCACTCAGATTTGTTATTAAAATGTCACGAGTTCAAATCAGAGGTGGATGGCTTCCTTGTGCAAAATAAGTTTAAGTCTTAGTTCATATTCATTAGGGTGGTCCAAATCCAGGCTTCCTCGGGGCTACCCCCTGAAATCAAAGATTGACCTATAACTAGGCTACATTCTAACATATTTTCTGACCACGGGAACCCCTCCCTATAACCGCTAGAAATTTCAGGGTGGATACTCAAGTCGGAAAATCGAGAAAGTCGGGAAAAAGTGGGGTATTCGCCAAAAACCACAAAAAAATCGGGAAAAAGTCGGGACTTTGTGATTTTTTGTCAAAAAATCTGGAAAAGTCGGGAAACCCAAGCCAATAATTTTGTAATATTTTTTACAACTTTCAACTTATATTCACTCAATTCTTTTACGTAACTAAGGTTAATTTTAAGGTTCCTCTGATTATTTCAATCTATTTGAGATTGAAAAGGCTTTTTAAGACATTAAAATCTTAATAATATTGAATGCATTTGACACAGATTTTCATTTTTGTGAATCAAAAGATTTCCAAAAATCCATCTTGAGTTCGGCTATAGTTTTTTTTTGTGGTTAAATATTTTTAATTGTTTAACAAAATGCATTAAGTCATCGCAACTTTTTTCTTCCAAATGTTTACCTTGAACTTATAATAGTAGAATTACTATAGATAAAACTTGATTGTCACATAAATATCGAATAAAATCCAATTGTTGTTCGTTCTAAATGAAAAACCTTTATTTCAAACAGGTTTAAAGTATTTATCTTTTCAAACATTTCGCATAAAATAGGCGGATTTGACGGATTTGAGACTGACAAACAGATAAATCAACATTGATTCAAAAAATTGATATCAAAATTAACAATTTTACAAAACATTTTTTTAAGCGAATTCCTAGATATTTTTCTAAATTCTATCAACAGAAATCGTGAATTAAGCGTTCTTTGAATTAAAATAAAATAAAATTTTAAATTCAGTTATCTTTAACGATTTGAAATTGATTTGCCTTTTTCAGTTGAAACAAAGTATCAAAAACTATACGCTTAACAAGTTTAAAAATAGACACTGAAATTTTAAGTATTGGTAAGCTTTTAGTTATTTTTCAAAGACTTATTGTTTATGTTTCTACTTTCGTTTTTACTCTGAATCAAAATAATGAGTGCTTCCATTTTTAGTTTCTGTTTTTATGAAAGTTGTCGATAGTTAGATTTTTTTAAATTCATGTAGATTTTTTTTAAGGGGTTGATAATGACTTTATTATTAAGAGTTTTTTGTTTGAAATAATTCTTTAGATAAGAAATGCATTTTATTTGAGTTTCTGGAAAAGTCGGGAATTTGAAAATGGGATTTGAGTGGTCACCCTGAAATTTGTATGGGAAAAATCATCAAAAAGTATGGAGATATAGCAACTGTTTAAGTTTTTTGCCTGTGGAGGGCGCAATAACTATCAAATTCTCACCAATTCTCGGAACTAAGATTTTCATTAAATTTGAAAAAAACTTCCCGAAGACAATTATATTTTTATTTTTCTCTAACAAGTTATTAGCTTCGGAAAATAACCATATTTGCGCGGACTCAAATTTGAAACTTAGCCTAGTGACGGGACTATCTGATTCCAGGGGGTAGCTCTAAGTAAGCCCGTATATACAATGCTGCGTTATAATTTGTAAATGTACATGAATTACTTATATTTCACTATTGATACAGTTTTAACATTTCCATTTTTTATAACATAATCATTCGAAATGTGTCCGTGGGCCACAAAACATATTTGAATTCAATCTAAATCCCAATATCTGTGATACCTAAGTTCTAGAATAAATCGCTCCTAAACACCAATTATCTTTTTAACAATCATCTCTTTTTCTTTTTTATTTAAAGCAAAACAATTGAATCATTTCGCGGACCAAGAAATCTAACCCGCTAACAGCGCCAAAAAGAAGCAATAACCAGGTCCCAGGTCTCTGCTGTCGCCGCTGCAGCCGCCCGCACGCCGGACAGCAGGAACCTTCCCACCGTCTCAACTCCAAAGGGCATGTTTTCCACTTTTATTGGACTAATTGGTAAGTGTTGTAGCTGGGTAACACAGTAACATGGTTACATCAAAAACACTCGCACTGCACATCACCACAAACACACATACACTCCTTTACCCTCGCTCGGTTGCCGTATCCTTTGGCGGGTGGTGCTTCTTCCCGTGACCTTGAAATCACTTCCTTCGCGCTTGTTTGCTCTGCGCTGAACTTTTCGTCCCTCGTTTGTCATCTATCAAAATTTGAGTTTCTTTTTGTGATCCATTTTTCTCAGTTTAACATAATCAATTGAGCGAAGAATCGCCTTTCTTTTTGCCTGAATTTTTTTAAAGATAAGTTTAAAAAATTAATCATAGTCAGCATAAACCGGAAGTCGAGAAATGTTATCCCACCCTACAATCCTTAAGGAGCACCCCCCAAACGATCCCTTCACAACACTTCATCCCTCGCCAACGAAGACTTTTATGATTTGCTCATCAAATTTAAATTTATTATTCGCCTTCCGTTGTGTGCACGCCCGATGCCAATCAAAAATCCCTGCGAGCCAAAAGGATTTATCTGTTCTTCCAAAAGAGAGAGCAATGGAGAGTGGGAGAAAGGCAAAGCTTCTTCTGGAAACGAGCCCCACCCCTTCCTTGGGGCATCTTTCCGCTCCAAACCCCGAACCCCTACTCCCTCTTCCACCTTCAGTTTGAGTCTTATTCGATTTTTCATTCTGATTTTGTTTTTTTTTTCGTTCTTCTTTCTTTTTATTTCCATGTCAACCATCCCACCCCCCAAATCACACTCCGCCGTCGGAATCACCCACCCAGGAAAGCGTGTCCGCCGTGTCCCAGGTCCCATGACCCAACCACTTCCTGGAGGAAAGCTGCCGCCGTTGCTTTGAAAAATTGATTTTCAGTTTTATTTTTCGTTCCTTAAAAACAAGAGAGCTTCAAACACTATCAATACGACCGCCCCTCCCCTCCCCTGCCCCAAACTTTCTTCCTTTCCCCCGCAACAACAACAAAAACAGCTGGGAGGAGGAACAGCCAGCCAGCCAGCCAACCCACGGAGAGAGAAGGAACGCGCGCGCCGGAAACTGATCAGAAAACGTGTTGTTGTTATTCATGAATTTTATAGATATTCAATCATGGTGGGAGGTCCCGTGCATTGCTCACTACTGCTCGTTGTTTAGTGGCCCCTTCCAGTTGCCGGATTTCGACATCGAGGTGAGTTTCGACCGGGAGAGGGAGGGACACTTTTTTTGAAGTTTTCTTAAAAAAAAATTGGGTCAATTTTCTTGGGGACCATCCATAAACCACGTGGACACTTTAGGGGGGGGGGGGGGGTATGGCGATTGTCCACGATCCATACAAAAAAGATTTTTTTTGTATGGACAATTGTCCACGAAGGGGGGGGGGGGTAACAGATTCCCAAAAAGTGTCCACGTGGTTTATGGATGGTCCCTTGGGAGAAAGTGTTGAGAAAATAGCTTTAATCGGTATCCTACATTTTAAGAAATAAAATGTATTGTATTTTCCCTGTAAAAAAAAGATATATGAGTTTAAAAGATTTTGATTTTATCGAAAAATCAAGACTCTCTCTATTTTCTTTAAATAGATTTATTTTTTTCCAAATTTTTCTCTTTTTTCAATAATTCACAATAAAGCATTTTAATGCAAAATTAAGTTATGCAAAACAAGTTTTTTTTAAATGAAATTTTCCCTTCTTTTATTTGAAATTCCCTGGAGATGGAGCCACACGTTGCCGTCGTTTCAGGGCTATTTGCCAAGATGGTTTCCGATGTTGATATATATCACACATTTATTTTAAATGTATATACTTGTGTTGATAGAAATCACAACTATTATACTATGTAAAATTGCAAGATATTGATTTTTGTTATTTACATCTCAATATTCTTGTTTGTAAAATCTGATATGAACAGTTTTTAATCTTTTTGATACATCGTTAGCTTAGGTAGAAATTCACAAAGCAAAGCAACGCTTACACAAAACAGTAAGAGAGGCCTCTTCTAGGCATTGTGATTTTTTTTTCTTTTTTTAAGAGTTGGTGTTTGGTTAGGATTTGGTATTTTGATAAATGAATTTTTTTGCAAGGCACTCAGAATAGTTAGTTTTTTTTTTGTAACTTTAGGTTGTTTAATAGTTCCAGACTCCATCTATGTGTAAGCGAGTTAAGTAATGCTTTCAGAATCTCTGATTTCAATTTATGTGGTATACTAACCATTCGGAATAGTCAAAAATCCATAGAGTCTCGATCAATCAATAGTGAAATGATATCGGACAAAATTCGTTAATCTGTTGAACTAACGGTTTTCGGATTATGGTTGTATCGACCATTGTTGCGAATCGAGGATCTACTGGAGGTTTGACGATCAAATAGAGCCTAACATTTCAAAGGGACACATGGGATTTGTAAACAGGAGTGTATCTCTTCCACTCAAATAACAGTTTACAAAGGTACGATAGGGATACACTCCTGTTTGCAAAGCTTGTGTGTCCTAATAAAATGGAAGGCACGAAATAGTCGTCTTAACGAAGAGTGTTCAACTTGTAAATTATGAACAGTTAATTAATGGTTATTGGTTTTGAGGCGGCAAGATAGGTTTAAAAACTAGGTATAGGAATGTTTGGCATTGTAATTAAAATTTTTGGGATTTGAGATTCAAGTTACTTTCTGACAGTTTAGTTAAGGTTGTTGATTCAAGCTAGTTAGTTTTGCATAAATGATTAATTGGATCTAAATGATTAGTTGAATTGGTCGAAGTGTTTTATTTAATTGGCAGATCTCCTTCTAGTTGTAATGTAGGACAAGACTACTGACGGTCGCGACAGGACGTGGCCCAGAAAAAGGCCTCAAGATTTTTATTCCCTAGACAAGTTAGTTTTCATCTTTCGCTTTCATATATATTTTTTTAGTTTCCTTTAAATTTGAAATACATGTTAGGTTTCCTTTGTATAAATCTCCGATTAGTTACATTTTCTTATTTAATTATCTAATAATTTAATTTTCTCCGGGCCTTTTAACTTTGAATCAAATTTTCAGATTTTCTTTATTCAGTGTTAAACTTAGATTACCGTAACTGCTCAAGTCATCCAAGTTCTTACTACTCACACCTACACTAATTTTCTTTCACCTTCCCCCTCCCGATCCCCTATATCTTCCGGTGGTGTTCATTTGGTATGCAATACTAGTTCGGCCACTACCCTTTTTTCGACAAGAAACCGGACTTGGACTGACTTGAGGCCGCGTCCCCCACCTTGCTCCGTAAAACGAAAACGAAAACGAATTTTCCCTTCTTTTATTTGAAATTCAACTCAAAGAAGAGAAAATTTCAATGTTATATTTATATTCTCTATTATGAAGTACTCTTCAAATATCGACAGTTTAGCTTTTCGATGCAATGTTCCCATCTTTTACTCAAAATTTAACTTAAAGAAGGGAAAATCTCTCAATAGTTTCACATTTTGGCCTTCCTCAATATTCGAAAATTAGGCCTTTTTAGGCATTTTCCTTCCTTTTTCAAATACAACCTAAAGAAAAAGATGTAAATTCCGCTCTTCTTTAAATATTTCGCAATTTAGTTTTTTTCGCTCTTTTTTTTTAATTCAACTTAAATTTAAGAAAATTTCAGCCTCCAACAAAATTGGAACGGTAACTTTAACTCGCTAGTTCTCGAGCATAATTATGAGAGATTTTCCCTCTGTATGTTAAATTTCAAACATAAGGGAAAATTTCATAAAAAACGCAATTGTAAAATGTTCAAAACAAGTAAAAACTTTGAGTTCTTTAAAGTTGAATAATTTTGTTTTTTTTTTTTTGCTTTGAGGGTGTTTTTTCAACCGCCTTGAGTTATGCGTACCTATTCAAAACACACCAAAAAGAGAAAAATATAAATTATGTTCATTGAATCATAAAAAAAACTCCAGAAATATACATTCCTACTTTAGTTTGAATATTAAATAAATGAAGGAAAAAATACATAAAAAACTTAATTGCTAAATATTAAGAATAGGGAAAAATGTACATCTTTTAAGAAATAATTAATAAGGGAATATTTTTTTTTTAATTGCAAAGAAATAGTTGCAAAATATTCGAAAAGGGGAAAATGTAGGTACAGATATTATCATCTATTTGGAAAAAAATACAAAAACCCTAGATTTTTTGAAAAAAAAAACAAAATCTCTAAACATAAAATTAACTGTTTAAAAATCAAATTATGCTGGTACATTTTTTTTTTGTTAAAGTTTTTGCCAAGGTTACGCCTTTTTGATAAGTTCTCTATCTGATTTTTTTTTTGCAATTCATCTTTGCGATTAACTTTACGCAGTAGGCCTGGCCATTGTACAGTATTTCGGTATGGAAAAATTAGGGATCATCCATAAACTACGTGGGCACTTTTTTGGAATTTTAAAACCCCCCTCCCCTTCCTTCGTGGTCAATTGTGGGTCATTTTACCTCAACTGTACACAAAAAGTATAAATTTGAAATCGACTTTTTCTGATCAGGCTCAAATTTGGTGGAGCTATATCAAAACATGTAAGAATCCCTTCTTTTATGGAACCCCCAAAAGTTTTGCGATTTTCGTCATTTTTTTTTCAAAAAACCTCTGTTTTCAAATGGCCATATGTCGGAAACAAAAAATGATAGAGCAAAACTTACTGCGATGGACATTGCCATGTGTGAAAGGGATACACTCATTGTTTACATTTGTTTCATTTGTTCAAAAAATAGTCGAGGATTACACATTTTACCTTTATTGTTTGGTGTTTGGTTAATGATATTTGTTTATAAAAAGTCAATAATACAACCAAAGGAAAAATATACATCAAAATCTGCAACAGTGGATTTGCTGCAGAAAATATTACATTTTATGACAGTTTTTGCAGCAAGCTCTTAGATCATTTTTGTGTGTGAACATAGGGGGATGGCGTCGCTATTTTTAGACCACGTTTTCCACTTTTTCTCATAAAAACCGACTACTTTATCGACTTCATCTCGCTGGGCGAGATAGGACGGCGTTTATTTTTAGACGATAGCTCAGCACTTTTCCACTCTTGCACTTAAAAAAAAAACACGATGTAACGCCACGTCCCTATGACAGCGATCTACAGTTCTGGTCTTATTTTGGCCATTTTGATAAGTGATTGACACATAAAATACATCATTTTTCAGAAGTTTTTGAACTGTTATTAAACAGTTTTCAATAAATAACACCTAATGAAGGAATAAAATTAAAGATATCACAAAGAAACATTTTGCTCTTTGACACTTAATTGATACAAATGAGAATTTAAAAATGGTTTTTTAAAAACAGCAAAAAAGTGCGAAAACATAAAAGTCTAAAAGGGATTTTTGGTGACGAATGACCACTGCTTGATTAATTTTATCACCTTTATGAAATAAACAACAATTTCTAGTGTCCCAAACATGATTAAAAATACTAATTGTTATGCCTGCCATCCACCCCGCTGCAGGACCTCGAGGAAGCCCTGCTGACCGATGCCGACACCGAGAGCGAGGTCGACCTGAACAAGGTGCTGTACACCGCCCGTCTGCTGCCGGATCTGCTCGTGGCACTGCTGAAGGGTTGCGACGCGCTCAACAAGATCGCCTCCCACATCAGCCCGAGCAACTATCAGATGTTCTTGCGGCGTCTGTTCCGTCAGAAATGCCAGGTTGGTTGCTTCTTTTGAGCTTTTATGGTGGACTTTTGTGGTTAACATTCTACGAACTTTTAGGAATACAACATTGACGACAACCCGTTCAACACCGATACGGACTTTGAGAAGCTGCCGCTGCGCACCAAAATCCTCATCTTGAAGTACCTGTGCGACTTTCGTCTGGACTCGGCTGACGTGTTCGCCACATTTTCCAACCTCGAAGCGGACAGCCTGCGGGTGGAACCACTTGGGTAAGATTGAGCAATTCTCGGCTTAGATCACATATTAATTAACATCCTCTGCACAGCTACGACAGCAAGGGCTCCGCGTACTGGTACTTTTTCGGCACCCGTCTGTATCGCGAGGACTACGAGGGTGGTGCCACCGGCAAGAAGAGCGCCAAATCCATTTCGTCCAAGGGTGGTGGTCGCTCCGTGTGGCAGGTCATTTGCTTCACCGAGGAGGACTGGAAGAGTTTGGCCGGTAAGCTTGGCGGCTCGCGGAACGAGAACGAGCGCGCTTTGCACCAGCAGCTCGTGGAGAACTTTCTGCCCAACATTCCGAAGATCTTCCGCGACAAGGAGCGCGAGCGACGCAGCAAGTGAGTATTGTTTGTAGAGAAAATAAGAAGTTCAGGGTTGTTACGGACGGCGCGGATTTGCTGGCTAATTTTGCTCAGGCGTGGATTTTGCGCGAATGACAATTTTGACATATAAAATAATTGAGAGAGATAGAATTACTTTCAAGTTATTAAGAAATATATTATCAGGAATCAAGACATCAAGATATTGCAAAAACTTTGATTTCTTATAACTTCTTACTGAAACAAAATTGAATTTTCTTCCAAAAATGTTTGTTTGAGGTTTTGAGAAGAGATTTTTTTAGAATGTATTGTTGAGGATTTTTAAAATAAATTTATTACTACACTCAATTAATTTTTTAACATCTTGAGGACTTATTTCAGTGGGCGTTCTGTGCTTAAATCCTGAATATGTGCTTGATTTGCATCTTGGGGAAAAAATAAAAAGATCAAAATATTCAAAAATAAAAGGCAACATTCAAAATTCGAACTTTCAGAAATTCAAAACTTTTTTTCATTTTTATAGTTTTTTTAATCCAAAAATTAAAATTCTGATTTTTATAAATTCCAAAATTAAAAAAAAAAATCCGAAATTTTGCAAACTTCATCATTAAAAAAATGTAAATTCAAAACTTTATAAATTTATGAATAAACAAAATAATTAAACTTTAAAAAGCCCAAATTTAAAAATTATTCAAGAATTTAAAAAGTTAAAATTTATAATTATTCAAGAATTTTAAAATTTATAAAGCCAAAATTTAAGAGCGAGTTTTTCACCAATGTGTAACAGGTCGTATCGAGGTGCTCCGATTTGGATGAAACTTTCAGCGTTTGTTTGTCTATACATGAGATGAACTCATGCCAAATATGAGCCCTCTACGACAAAGGGAAGTGGGGTAAAACGGGCTTTGAAGTTTGAGGTCCAAAAAACATAAAAAATCTTAAAATTGCTCGCATTTCCGTAAAACTTCATCAATTCCAACTCTCTTAGATGCATTCGAAAGGTCTTTTGAAGCACTTCAAAATGTGCCATAGACATCCAGGATTAGTTCGACTTTTTCTCTTAGCTTTTGCAAATTACTGTCAAAAATGGATTTTTTTAAAACCTTGATATCTTTTTGCAACATCCTCCAACACCCATACTCCTATAGGTCAAAAGATAGGTAATTACATGGACTATAAGCCTACGGTGTTAACTTTTTGGCCATTCCCAGTTTTTCTCATAGTGTTTCGATTTTTCTAGAACAAACATTTTACAACGTTAGTTTTTGCCCTGTAGGCCGCCATAGCGGCACTTTTTGGGCTCAAATTTGTCATATTCGGAATTCTCGGACAATTTCACGTAAGTTAGAAGTATTGGAGTTGTAAATTTGATTGGAAAAATTGCCATTTAGAATGAATTAAAATATGTTTTAACAATTTGTTGGATTAGGGGTAAAACAGGTTTTCGCCTACTTGATACAGCATTTGACGTATTGATCACATGGAAAACTAAATCTAACGTTTTATTCCAAAATGTTTTATTTAATTATTTTAGACCAAAAATACAACTCCAATACTTCTAACTTACGTGAAATTGTCCGAGGATTCCGAATATGACAAAATTGAGACCAAAAAGTGCCGTCTTCTTGGCTTGCAGGGCAAAAATTAACGTTGTAAAATGTTTGTTCTAGAAAAATCGAAAAACTATGAGAAAAACTGCGATTGGCCAAAAAGTTAACACCGTAGGCTTATAGTCCATGAAATTCCCTAACTTTTGACCTATGGGAGTATGGGTGTTGGAGGCTGTTGCAAAAAAGTATTAAGGTATTAAAAAAATCCATTTTTACAGTAATTTGCAAAAGCAAAGAGAAAAAGTCGAACCAATCCTGGATGTCTATGGCACATTTTGAAGTGCTTCAAAAGGCCTTTCGAATGCATCTAAAGAGTTGGAATTGATGAAGTTTTACGGAAATGCGAGCAATTTTAAGATTTTTTATGTTTTTTGGACCTCAAACTTCAAAGCCCGTTTTACCCCACTTCCCTTTGTCGTAGAGGGCTCATATTTGGCATGAGTTCATCTCATGTATAGACAAACAAACGCTGAAAGTTTCATCCAAATCGGAGCACCTCGATACGACTTCTAGAACAAACCGAGCAATATTTACAAATACTGCCTCTTAAACGTTCGAGAAATTTAAAATCTCGAAATGCTTCATTGCTTAAATTCTTAATTCATTAAATTATTAAATAATAAAATTCTTAAATTCTTAAATTTTTAAATTCTTAAATTCTTAAATTCTTAAATTCTTAAATTCTTAAATTCTTAAATTCTTAAATTCTTAAATTCTTAAATTCTTAAATTCTTAAATTCTTAAATTCTTAAATTCTTAAATTCTTAAATTCTTAAATTCTTAAATTCTTAAATTCTTAAATTCTTAAATTCTTAAATTCTTAAATTCTTAAATTCTTAAATTCTTAAATTCTTAAATTCTTAAATTCTTAAATTCTTAAATTCTTAAATTCTTAAATTCTTAAATTCTTAAATTCTTAAATTCTTAAATTCTTAAATTCTTAAATTCTTAAATTCTTAAATTCTTAAATTCTTAAATTCTTAAATTCTTAAATTCTTAAATTCTTAAATTCTTAAATTCTTAAATTCTTAAATTCTTAAATTCTTAAATTCTTAAATTCTTAAATTCTTAAATTCTTAAATTCTTAAATTCTTAAATTCTTAAATTCTTAAATTCTTAAATTCTTAAATTCTTAAATTCTTAAATTCTTAAATTCTTAAATTCTTAAATTCTTAAATTCTTAAATTCTTAAATTCTTATATTCTTAAATTCTTAGATTTTTAAATTCTTAAATTCTCAAATTCTCAAATTCTTAAATTCTTAAATTCTTAAATTCTTAAATTCTTAAATTCATAAATTCTTAAATTCTTTAGTTCCTAAATTCTTAAATGCCTAAATTGTTAAATTCTTAAATTCCTCAATTCTCCAATTCTTTAAAACATATTTAAATTTTTAATTCTAAATTATTAAAATCTTAAATTCCTGAATTACTGAATTCCTTAATTCTTAAATTCCCAAATTCCTGAATTTAAAATTTCCCAAATTCTTACATTCCTAAATTCCTAAATTTTTGAATTCTTAAATTCCTAAATTATTTTCTTGAAAAAAGGAACTGCAGATTTCTTAAATTGTGGACCTTTAAAAAAATAAAGACTGCAGAATTTTTAAAATTAATTTTTTAACATCTTGAGGACTTATTTCAGTGGGCGTTCTGTGCTTAAATCCTGAATATGTGCTTGATTTGCATCTTGGGGAAAAAATAAAAAGATCAAAATATTCAAAAATAAAAGGCAACATTCAAAATTCGAACTTTCAGAAATTCAAAACTTTTTTTCATTTTTATAGTTTTTTTAATCCAAAAATTAAAATTCTGATTTTTATAAATTCCAAAATTAAAAAAAAAATCCGAAATTTTGCAAACTTCATCATTAAAAAAATGTAAATTCAAAACTTTATAAATTTATGAATAAACAAAATAATTAAACTTTAAAAAGCCCAAATTTAAAAATTATTCAAGAATTTAAAAAGTTAAAATTTATAATTATTCAAGAATTTTAAAATTTATAAAGCCAAAATTTAAGAGCGAGTTTTTCACCAATGTGTAACAGGTCGTATCGAGGTGCTCCGATTTGGATGAAACTTTCAGCGTTTGTTTGTCTATACATGAGATGAACTCATGCCAAATATGAGCCCTCTACGACAAAGGGAAGTGGGGTAAAACGGGCTTTGAAGTTTGAGGTCCAAAAAACATAAAAAATCTTAAAATTGCTCGCATTTCCGTAAAACTTCATCAATTCCAACTCTCTTAGATGCATTCGAAAGGTCTTTTGAAGCACTTCAAAATGTGCCATAGACATCCAGGATTAGTTCGACTTTTTCTCTTAGCTTTTGCAAATTACTGTCAAAAATGGATTTTTTAAAACCTTGATATCTTTTTGCAACATCCTCCAACACCCATACTCCTATAGGTCAAAAGATAGGTAATTACATGGACTATAAGCCTACGGTGTTAACTTTTTGGCCATTCCCAGTTTTTCTCATAGTGTTTCGATTTTTCTAGAACAAACATTTTACAACGTTAGTTTTTGCCCTGTAGGCCGCCATAGCGGCACTTTTTGGGCTCAAATTTGTCATATTCGGAATTCTCGGACAATTTCACGTAAGTTAGAAGTATTGGAGTTGTAAATTTGATTGGAAAAATTGCCATTTAGAATGAATTAAAATATGTTTTAACAATTTGTTGGATTAGGGGTAAAACAGGTTTTCGCCTACTTGATACAGCATTTGACGTATTGATCACATGGAAAACTAAATCTAACGTTTTATTCCAAAATGTTTTATTTAATTATTTTAGACCAAAAATACAACTCCAATACTTCTAACTTACGTGAAATTGTCCGAGGATTCCGAATATGACAAAATTGAGACCAAAAAGTGCCGTCTTCTTGGCTTGCAGGGCAAAAATTAACGTTGTAAAATGTTTGTTCTAGAAAAATCGAAAAACTATGAGAAAAACTGCGATTGGCCAAAAAGTTAACACCGTAGGCTTATAGTCCATGAAATTCCCTAACTTTTGACCTATGGGAGTATGGGTGTTGGAGGCTGTTGCAAAAAAGTATTAAGGTATTAAAAAAATCCATTTTTACAGTAATTTGCAAAAGCAAAGAGAAAAAGTCGAACCAATCCTGGATGTCTATGGCACATTTTGAAGTGCTTCAAAAGGCCTTTCGAATGCATCTAAAGAGTTGGAATTGATGAAGTTTTACGGAAATGCGAGCAATTTTAAGATTTTTTATGTTTTTTGGACCTCAAACTTCAAAGCCCGTTTTACCCCACTTCCCTTTGTCGTAGAGGGCTCATATTTGGCATGAGTTCATCTCATGTATAGACAAACAAACGCTGAAAGTTTCATCCAAATCGGAGCACCTCGATACGACTTCTAGAACAAACCGAGCAATATTTACAAATACTGCCTCTTAAACGTTCGAGAAATTTAAAATCTCGAAATGCTTCATTGCTTAAATTCTTAATTCATTAAATTATTAAATAATAAAATTCTTAAATTCTTAAATTTTTAAATTCTTAAATTCTTAAATTCTTAAATTCTTAAATTCTTAAATTCTTAAATTCTTAAATTCTTAAATTCTTAAATTCTTAAATTCTTAAATTCTTAAATTCTTAAATTCTTAAATTCTTAAATTCTTAAATTCTTAAATTCTTAAATTCTTAAATTCTTAAATTCTTAAATTCTTAAATTCTTAAATTCTTAAATTCTTAAATTCTTAAATTCTTAAATTCTTAAATTCTTAAATTCTTAAATTCTTAAATTCTTAAATTCTTAAATTCTTAAATTCTTAAATTCTTAAATTCTTAAATTCTTAAATTCTTAAATTCTTAAATTCTTAAATTCTTAAATTCTTAAATTCTTAAATTCTTAAATTCTTAAATTCTTAAATTCTTAAATTCTTAAATTCTTAAATTCTTAAATTCTTAAATTCTTAAATTCTTAAATTCTTAAATTCTTAAATTCTTAAATTCTTAAATTCTTAAATTCTTAAATTCTTAAATTCTTAAATTCTTAAATTCTTAAATTCTTAAATTCTTAAATTCTTAAATTCTTAAATTCTTAAATTCTTAAATTCTTATATTCTTAAATTCTTAGATTTTTAAATTCTTAAATTCTCAAATTCTCAAATTCTTAAATTCTTAAATTCTTAAATTCTTAAATTCTTAAATTCATAAATTCTTAAATTCTTTAGTTCCTAAATTCTTAAATGCCTAAATTGTTAAATTCTTAAATTCCTCAATTCTCCAATTCTTTAAAACATATTTAAATTTTTAATTCTAAATTATTAAAATCTTAAATTCCTGAATTACTGAATTCCTTAATTCTTAAATTCCCAAATTCCTGAATTTAAAATTTCCCAAATTCTTACATTCCTAAATTCCTAAATTTTTGAATTCTTAAATTCCTAAATTATTTTCTTGAAAAAAGGAACTGCAGATTTCTTAAATTGTGGACCTTTAAAAAAATAAAGACTGCAGAATTTTTAAATTCCTGAGTGGTACTATTTTTGTTACCATAGATTACAGAAATTCTGATAACTTTGGAGCATTTTGGAGTCATATTTTAGGTTAAAACAATCCAAGAAGGAAATAATACTTAATTCGTGTTTCGATTTTTCTGAGTGATTCTTTGGCGAGTATCATCGATTACAAGCTATTTATAAATTTATAATTTTGTTTTTTAATTTGTTAATATTTTTGGATAAATATTATTTAGTTTTATATCTAAATGTTTTAATTTTCATTTTAGATTTCTTCTTTTTGCCAAAATTATTGTTGTGGCGTTTCCTTCTGCTTTACTACTTCCTAGCAAAAATAAGTTTGTCCATAAAACTTCGGCGTTTCAAGATTCTGCTTTTTGAGATTCGGCCTCTTTCTGGATTTACCTAATATTGTTTTTATTGAATACAACTTTAGTTAACGTTTGTGATTTTTGCGTTCCTTCCGACGGAGCCCTTAAACATAAAATGTTTAAGTTTTGTTCTCAAATACTTTCTTTTTTATTTAATAAAAAATGAAATTATTAGGACAAACGTATGTTTGTCCCGAAATTATTTTTCCTAATATGGCGCAGATTTCGCGCGGTTTGGGATGGCGTGGATTTTTTTTCGATTTCTCCGTAACAAACCTGCAACATGCAACAAACCTGCAAGATGAAGAGCTTAGAACTTAACTTTTTTTTACTCTTTCGCAGACTGCTGGCCCGCCGCACCTCGTCGCGCATCAAAGTCTACGAGGAGCGCCGCCTGGTGGATCTGTACCGCCAGCAGCAGGAGCTCGAGACGCGCAAGCAGCAGCGCGCGCTGCAGGAAAGCGTCACAAACACCCGGGCGAAGCTAAGCGAAAGCCGGGCCAAACGTGCCGAACGACGGTTAGAAGCCAGAGCTAATTAAGCGAGACAAACAGAATCAAACGCAGACACGCACGCACACCAAAAATTAAAAATATCAAACAAAACCGCTAAAGCAAAGCACATCTACGCCCAATCGATCTCTCGCAAGAAAACACAACTTGGAAAGCTTTTAAAAACAAGATTTGGCACCGATCAAAAAGTCCAAGCTGAGCAACAGAAACAAATAGAGCGAGAGAGATTGCGATTGTCTCTAGATGTTGTTTTGTTACTTCTTCTATCGTTAGTTGCTGTATGTATGCATGATGTACCGAATCATCATTTCATTATTATTTATTTATCTTACTCTATTCTTCTTTACTTTGATAACTTTTAAACTTTCTTCTCATTCATTATCATTTCATTCTCATTTTTCGCTTTTTATCAGTAGTTTTTTCATGGGAATGCTTCTATCAATCACACTCTCAAAAGAAACCATACTAATTCCGACCCTTTCTCTCCGCCCCGACCTCTTTCCAGATCACGCTCGAACTCGGTCACAAGTATAGTATCAACCTATGCCAGCTCAGCCGAACCTCTCACGAGTGATTTTATTTTTCAGCCAAAAGAGCGCGAAAACAACCTAATCGCAAATACTACTTTTAGCAAGCATCCTCACCGGCACGGCCACAAGCACCACCACCACCGTCAACGGCAACGCCGGCATCATCGCCGTCATTCGACGCCACCGGTGGCGCCCTGTGGCGCAGCATCTCCCTCGTCGGAGCTAGGCTCGGAACAAACGCGCAGCACCGCGACGGACAATCTTGGGCTAGTGTCGTGTTCCACCTCCAAGCGGGACGAAGAAGAAGCGGAAGAACCGCGGTGTCGTGAAGTGGAAGAAGAAGACGACGACGTGCAGATCGTCGAAGAACACGGGGACGAAGATCTCGAAGAAACGGACAGTGTCAGTGTGAACAACAATAACAACAATACCGCAAAGTGCGCCGAACTTGGGTCGGGAGTGAGTGTCGCGAGCACGAGCAGTGGCATCAGCAGCAGCCGCAAGCGCGGCAAAAGTGTCTGCTCCAGCGGATCCGCGGCCAATTCGTCGCCCACACCGCCCCCGCAACCACAACCGCCTCCGCCCGACGGGGACCAATCGGTGAAGAAGCGTCGCCCGCGGAAGGGCTTCAGTGCGGAGATCGAAGGGTTGCTGCAGTACAACCGAAACATGGCGCCGACCACGACGAAGCTGCCCGGCCGGCAAACGAACAACTCGCTGTCGTCGGTCACGGGGCCGGTGATTTTGCCGTTTGCCGATACGCCCACGCCGCCGCCGACGGCGACGACGACGACGATTTCGCAAGCGTCGTCAAAGGGTGGCGGCACGGCGCCGGAGAAAAAGGAGGGCAAGGACGGGAAGGAATCGGCGGCGGCGTCCGGTGGTGAGAAAAACGCTGCTGCCGGCGGTGGACGGAAGAAGAAGAACAAGGCGTCGGAAGTGTGAGTTTATTTGCTGGGATTTTTTAGTTTTACTCACCCTGTTACTAACCCGTACATTTGTTGAAACAGTTTGGGAAGAAGTATTAACCATTTTGTTAGATTTTTGTTTGATTTATTATTTGAATAAAAGCTTTGTAGTTCATTCATAATTCGCATCATTTTTTTTTCTCTACGTCATACTAACTCTGGGTTTCGGTCATCTGCTTGAGTTTACAACTTGGCCCAGAAAATTTGTTCTTATAAGGTACAGATTTTTTAATACTTTGATAGCCTTAAGCAGCCATTACACTACCGCAAACAAACAAACAAACTTGCACTTTTTCGTAATTGACAGTTTGCCAAACTCGCAAACAAGGTAAAATGTATGCAGGCTGACGTTTGTACAAACAAATCCAGGCAAACAAACAAAGTAGGCAAACTGTCAAAAAGTGCCTTTGTTTGCCGTAGTGTAATAGCTCCTTTATTGTATGGACAATAGGGTGATCATAAAAAAGGATATTAGGTACGTCCCCTAAGTTGATCCCTTAGACTAAAATACGTAATATGTGCCAATTTTGAGCAAAATCGGTTAAGGTTTAAGCTAAGAACGGAAATCGGAAGGATCCCCAAGGTGCGCGCTTGCGATTTTTGGGGAAAAAATAAAAAAGATGAAAAAAATTCAAAAATGTATGATGTTAAAATTAAAAAAGTTGAAAAAAAACTGGAGGATTAAAAAAAAAAGAGCCCACTAATAGTAAATTTCAAAATAACTTTAATATTCTAAACTTTTAATTTTTTTAAAATCTAAATTTTAAAGTTCTCAATGATTTAATCTTTAATTTGTTGAGTGCTGCCATCTCAAATGACAGAAAATCAGATATTTTTGGGGCATGTTGTAATGAAATAACTAGCCATAGTCTTAACATTTGAATGCAAAAAGTGTTTTAAAATGCATTTTACACTAGTTCAGTTGTTTTGCAATCATTAGTTTTCATTTGACGAAAACAGAAAAATTAGCGAAATTTTTTTTTTTTAATACTGAACATCGACAATTTTCAAAAAAATCAAAAGACGTTTAAATCAACCCAAACATACTAAAAATGATTTCAAACACAGGGGATACATTTAAAATCAATTTCGGCTGATTGCACTTAAATTTCCATTGAAATATTGAAGTTTTTTGAAAAATTACTACATTATAATACATTGAATTTTTGAAATTCTGTTTTTTTTTTAAAGATAACTTCACTGTTTGAATATTCGTATACATATTTGAATTTAAAAATTTAATTAATTTTTTTATCTTTTATTTTTTTATAATTTTGGAATTTTTTTTTTGAATAATTTTCAAATTCTTAAATTTTTTGAATTTGGGAATTTAAATTAATTTTTTTTATCTAGATTTTGATTCAAAAAATTTTTATTTGTAATTTTCATATTCTTAAATTGTTTTTTTTTTCGAGCATTTGTATTTTTGAATTCCTCAACCTCTAAAATTTGCAATTGCGAAATCTTAATTTTTTTTAATTATAGGCTTTTGAAATTTCGAATTTTCGAGTTCTTGGATTTTAGAAATTTTAAATTAGTTATGTCTAGACTTTGTAATAGTTTGATTTTTGAATATTTGTTTTTTTTTTGTTCCTAAATTTCTGATTTTTGTGTTTCTAATTTCCTGATTTTTGTATTTTTGAAATTCTAAATTTTTTGGAATCTGAAATTTTAATACTTTTGAATTTTTGAATATTTTTTTTTGTATTTTTAATTGTTGATTGCTGAATTTTGTAATTTTTGAATTTATTTGCAAAAAATTAGATGATTACTGTTGTGGCTTTTCCATCTGTTTTACTTCTTCCCAAGCAATTCGGTTGATTCTGAGTTTTCAATATTGTTATATCGAATTATGCAAACGTTTGCAAGTTTAAGACGCATCCAAATAAGCAAACAAGCAAGGTTCCCGTTTTTCGGTTCAAAGATCAGAAATTAACAGTGTTCCTGCGAACACGCGTTCAGTGCGTTTGTACCTCGCGTGCAAAACGCCGTGCGGGTGACGACATAGTTCCCTCACGCTCCCTCGGCTGTAAACTGGTGTTTCATTCTCCGCTGCAGTCACACTACACCGTCTGCGGCAGAGAGAGTGAGAAGCAGTCATCCCTCGTTTACACTGCGTGCAAACCTTGAGTGCGCTGTTCGTGTAGACTTGTACGGCGTTTCGGGAAGACTGGAAATCACTCTCTCATCGCCGAATGACACGCGCGCAACCATTTGTGAGCGAATACGACGCACTTACTGCCAGCGACTTTGGTCAATCGCTTCTTACAGCGATACAAATACTTCGTGAATTGCTTTGCCTACTCCGTCCGTCGACCCGAGTCAAAATATTGTTGATAATATTGATTTTAAGCATTTTAATTAGTGATCAAAGCAAAGCCGATCGCAAACTATTTTGAGTCAGCTTTGAGCGACGTAACGCATGCGGTCTCTCTGTCCCATTCGCTGTACCTTTCGATTGGAATAGGAGGGATAGCAAAAGAGAGAGAGAGAGCATACAGTTGCGAATTGGTGTGGAAGTGACAAGCGGTAGGAAACGATCAGAGCAGTTTTGCATCGCGTTCGATTTGTGCTCGCGAGTGAATCAATCAGATCCCTTGCAAACAAGCATCGCGCGACGAAACGAAAACGAAGAAAGGCCAATTTTAACTTTTTTTTGCTATATTATAAATCATAAACAATATTACTTTTTAAATTTGAAACCCTTATTATTTTTTAATTTTTAGAGAGAAAATGGTAGATAACATAGATTGTAATGTCCCTCTTTTATTGTTTCACCACCACGCAATCCAACCCCTGTACATAACCAAAAACCATAATCATCGTATGACGGAACGTGGACCACCTGTAAATGACCCGCAAACCCCCGTGTGCACGATCGTGTTCTACCCCATCACCATCGCACCATTAATCGAACCACCTCCTACGTTTGTGTGTGTGTATATTAACCCGGATCCCCAACTGTTGTACATATTCGCACCACCTTACCTGGACACCTCCGGTGACGACTGACGGATATTTCGGTTCTGGTTGGTTCTGGCAGTTTCACCACAACAATCTCGTCCACTCTGATCTCGTCGTTTAGCTTCACCGAAACCGAGGAGGTGCTGCAGATCGGCATGCACAAGGTGCTCGAGTACATCAAGAACCACGACGACGCGTGGCCGTTCATGGACCCGGTCGACGAGGACATTGCGCCGCGCTACTACTCCATCATCCGGCGGTGAGTCATTGATCGAGGAGGTGTTGATAATCATTTTTATTTTTCTGTGTGATTTTAGCCCGATGGATCTGCAAAAGATGGAGGAAAAGCTAGACAACGGGGAGTACCTGACGTTCGCCGATTTCCGCAACGACTTCAAGCTGATCGTGAACAACTGCCGGCTGTACAATGGTCAAGCCAATGGTGAGTTACTTAGGATGTTTTTGAAGCTGAAGCTAATTTGAGTTTTCCCCCTCAGAATACACCGAGATGGTCAACAACCTGCAGATTGCGTTCGAGAAGGCCACCAAGCGCCACTTTGACTCGAACTCGTCGGACGAGGAGCAGCAAACGCTCGAGTATCCGATCTTCAAGGAGAAGCCAGCGGCGGCGGCGGCGACGACATCGTCGTCGGCCGGAGGTGGCAAAAGCCTGAACGACGACTCCGCCGCCAAGAAGGACTCCGGAAGCAAGAAGAACCAAAAAAGCAGCAGCAGCAAGAAGGACTCCAAAGTGAAGGATCGCAAGAGTGGTGGGAAAACCAGTGAGATTAGTGACGAGGGCAAGCCCAAGTCAAGCGGTGACAAGGGAAGCGCGAAGAAGAGCAGTAAATCTAGTGAACCGGAAGCGAATAAATCTGCGGGGGGTAATAAAAACTCCAAGAGTTTGAAGCGCAAGCGGAAAGAGAAGGACAAGGTGGGCAAAGGTGGCAGCAGTAAAAAGTTTAAACGCAACGACGACAGCAGTGACGGCGAGGAAGACGAGCTGTCGGTGGAAGACGACGAGGACGAGGAGGAAGACGACGGTGTGCGGAAAAGTGACCGGGAAGAAGTGGTCTCCGAGGGGGAAGATGTACGGAGATCGCCTTCGCCGGTGATGTACGAGGGTAAAAAGAAGAGCGCGGCCAAAGCGAAGAAGCGCGAAGCGGAAAAGGTGAAGGAAAAGAGCAAGAGCGGCAAAGTTAAGAGGGAAGAGAAGAAGTCGTCGAACAAACGGGGCAGAAAGAAGTCGAGGTCGCGATCGCCGCCGCGATCGCGGACGCCTTCGCCGAGTCCTGTAGCGAGCCGGTCGTCGACGCCGCTGAAGAAGGCGGGCACGCCGGTGAAGGGGAGGAACAAGAAGCTGGACAGCAGCTCGGTCAGCAGTTTGAACTCGTCGCAAGCGACGCCGGTGAAGAAGCGTGGCAAGAAGCAGCAGCAGAAGGAGTTGCCGCCGAGTGAGGACGAGTTGGACGTTACGGAGGAAGAGGTGCCGACGCCGGTGAAGAAGCGAGGCAAGAAGCAGCCGGAGTTGCCGCCGAGTGAGGACGAGCTTAACGTTACCGAGGAGGATTTGGTGAAGCCGCCGCCGGCGGCGCCCGAGGAAGAGGAGGATCGGGAGACGGACCTGAGCAACTTTGCGGATATCGATGATATTCGTGAGGGCCGGGTTAAAGATGAGGAAGTCCGAAAAGACTCCGATGGCGGCGGAAGTGTGGAGAACGCACCAAGCAAGGGTGAAGGCAAGAAGGGAAAGAAGAACAAAAAGAGCAGCCAGAAATCAGGGAAATCCAAAGGAAAGAGCAAAGACGAGGAAAAGGTCAAGAAGAGCAAGTCGAAGAGTAAAAGTGGCAAGAGTAAAAAGTCCAAGAGCAAGAGCTTTGAAACTTCGTCGATAGTGTCGTCGAGCGAGGACGAACCTTTAGTAGAACCGCCAAAGGAAAAGAAGAAACACCACAAGGAGAAGGAAATCAAAAGTGCCTCAAAGAAACAACCGAAGGATTTCTCCAAGTACACGACGCTTCCGCGCGGCGATCGCAGCCGTTCCCGGAGCTTCTCCCGGTCGCCAAGTCCGGCGGCGCCCTCAATCCACGAGGAACGTGGATACTCTTCCATGTCGGAACGATCGGTGAATTTCGACGACGACGAGAAACCCGCGGTTCCCGCTCGACCCATCACGCCGGACATCATCGACAAGTACGATCTCATCAAGCAGCGACGTCGCAACCAAACGGCCTCGGTTCCGCCGACCGCCAGCACCACCCCGTCATCTTCCACATCCAGTGAAAAACCCGCCAAGCAAAAGTCCAAATCTTCGGACGCTGCCGGCGGCGGCGGCAGCAGCCGTAAAAAGCAGAAACACAACCAGAGTACCAGTTCAAGTGCCTCGACAGACGCCGCCCCTTCAACGCCCAGTACGGCCACCAAACCCGCAAAGGTCAAGGAGGAAAAGTCCTCCTCCAAAGGAGCGAAGGAATCCAGTGGGAAGAGCAAAAAGAAACGGAACCGATCGGTTGAAGCGAGTCCGCCTGCGACGCCGGTGGCGGATCGCTCGCGATCTCCCGTTTGGACGGTTCCGGAAGTGCCGGCTGAAAAGACCCGCCCGTCTTACAAAGACGAGAAGGTGGAGCCGGACAAGAAGGCCGACCCCAGCGACGAGTACGACTTTGTGGACGATTCGCCGACCGAAGCGGTAACGCCAAAGATCCCCTCCCCGGTACCTTCACCAGTGGAAAAACCGCCAAAACCTCCCAAAACCAAGTCGGAATCGCAGAAGAAGCCGTCGCAAAAGTCCGGCAAAGCGAACGCCACTAAACCTCCGAGCGCGCCGGCCAACAAACAATCCAAAGGAGGTGGAGCCACTTCCGCCGGCGCTGCCGGTGGTGCCAACATGGAAGCCCTGGAACTGGAAACCGAGCAGACCCTCAAGGACATCAACAAGTGGTTGGAGAACACGCCCCGCTTCAGCGAGTACAGCTCGGCGAGCAATTCCCCCTCGCGGTACATTATGGACGATCTGGACGCGGTCACGGCCAAAATAGACGCCGCTGACTTCCGCAAACCGATCACGTTGGCGCAAATCCCACCCGAGGAAGCCGACAAGCCTCCGATCATCCTTTCCCCACGAGCAAACGACCCGCCACCATTGACAGCTGCCCTGTCGTCGGCACCACCTCCAGTTGCCACTCCAAAAGAACCGCCAGTCGTCAAACCGGCAAAGCAACCAAAAGACCACGAAGCGACCCCGAACATCAACAACAACACCAGCAGTACTCCAATTCCAACCCCGCAACCCCCAAAACCCCAGTCAACGCCAGCACCAACCCCGCCAGTCGCCGCGACGACACCAGCGCCCCCACCCTCGGAACGACCCCCCCTGGGACCACCCCCGATAATTCCGCCCCACTCGCAGAAAAAGGAACCGAAAGAGCCCAAGCGCAAGTCGCTCAAGGAGAAGCTCAGCCAGCTGGGCAAGCAAAAGCGGGACACCGTCCACCGGACGATCGACCGGCTGCAGCCGGGCAAGTCCAAGGGCAACCTGCTCAGCAGCATCCAGAATCTCAACAAGCCGGAGGAGCTGTTCCCGCTGGGGGCGGGCGCCGCCGGTCCGGGCGGGCTCGGCCCGAGCAAGGTCAAGGAGGTGAAGAACTCGCTGATCGTCAAGACGGACGAGTCGAAGCCGAAGCTGAGTTTGGGCACGGTGCTGATTACGGAGGGGTTCGGACTTGGGCAGCAGCACGCGTTTGCGGACGAGAAGAAGGAAGGTGGTGAAGAGGCACCTGGGAAGGTTAGTGTTGACGAGAAGAAGTTTGGCGAAACGGAACAACCTGCGTTGAACAGTTCGAAGGACAGTGATGACGGTGCAGCGGCGAAACTGTTGGTTCTGGAGGACATGAAGGCTGCCAAGGCGGAGCTCGCCAAAACAGATCCCGGCAAGGTGGTTGAATCGCCGGAGAAGGTCATCAAGGCGATCGCCAAATCGGACAAACCGTCGGCGACTCCGAACCTGTCGGCGTGGTTCAAGGCGTTTGGCGCGCCAAAGAAACCGAAGAAATCCGACGACGGCGAAGAAGGCGGCAGTAAGAACTCACCGGAAGGTGAGGGCAAGGGCGGAGAAAATACTTCCCCGTCGGATTCTGGCTTGAACGTACCGCTGGTGCCCAGCTTGGAAAGCCCCAGCTATCCGTCGTTGCCACCGGCGCCGCGGCAGCGGAAGGCGAGTACGGGAAGTACCGTTTCGGAGCGATCCTCGTACAGTCAAGATCCGGACAGCCCACGGATTGGTATTGACGAACGGATCGGAGTCTACCCGGCGCCTTATCCCAGCCCGATGGGAGCATCTCCGGTGATGACTTCGCCGCGCATGGATGAAACGCAAAAGAGTCCGTACCCGTTGAACGGAGCCATCAAGGTGGGCTTCTACCAGGACACCACGACCAAAAGCAGTCCGGAGAAGAGCTGCAGCCCAAGGGAGTTGCCACCGTCCCCCTACCCGCAGTACTCACAACATCTGTACACGGCCAACTCCGGAATGGCCGGTGGTACCAACAATATGTATGGAAACAATTACGCTTACGGTGCCACGACGCCAAACGCTCCGACAGCCCCAACGGCACCATCCACGGCCAACACGACGGACACGTTCAAGAACTACGACCAGTACAAACAGCCGGCCTCCCAGGAATCGGACTACAACTCATCGATGAGCCCTAGCACGAACCCCAACTCGCCCTACCACAACCAGGCGTCGTCTCCGTACCAGCAGCAACCCAACTCGCCGTACCAACAGCCGCAAAACCAAAACTTTGCCCAGCAGCAGCAGTCATCGATTGCGTCGCCGGCCTCGTCCGGACCGCTGTCCCCCTACAGCAACGCCTCACTAGCACCTCAATCGTCAGTACAACAAAGCCCGGCCCAGTCCGTGAGCGGTCACTCGCCTTTCAACCCATCGCCAACGTCGCCTTATCAAACGCCACAACATCCATCGCAGCAGAACCAACCCCAACAGCAGCAGCCGACTCAAGCGCAAAAGCCCGCCCCAACGCCCCAATCCAAACCAAATACGCCCATCCACCAAAGTCCAAACTCGCCGTTCTCCCAGTCGAACCACAGCTCACCCTACTCCCAGCAGGACCCCAACTCGCCGTACTCCCAGGGCCAACTGTCCCCCTTCCAGCCAATGTCCCCGAAACCCCCGACCGTGCCCGCCGCCGCCGCCACCACCAACAACAGCCTCAAGCTGGCACCGCCAATAATAACGCCCCAGCAAGCGGCGGCGGCCGCCGGCGTCACACTCCCCGACTCGCCCGTCAACACGCTGTCCCAAACGTCACCGCACCAAAACACCGGATCTCAGCTGCAGCAGCCTCAACAACCGTCACCCCAGCAGCAGCAGCAACAGCAACTAAATGCCCACTCGGGTTGGAATCAACAGCAGACCACATATTCGCAGTACGCGTCGTCGGCGACGTCGTCGGTGGATGGAGGAAGCACGTTGGGAACGAATCTTCCGGCACCGGCGCACATGCATCATCACCCGCAGCAGCAAATGGCGGCGCCGCAAACGCAACAGCAGCAGCAGCAAATTAAGCCGCAGCTCATGGATGCAAGGTGAGAAGATATTTTGATTTATTCCAGGGTGTATTTTATTGATATTGAAATTCGAATTGAAATCGTCAAAGTACCATCCGAGCAATGATGCTATGGACTTTTTTTCGCTTATTAGAAGCATCGCTTTTCATCCCATCAAATAGAATCTCTGTAGCTCGTTTCGCCAAATCAAAATGTTGCGCATTGTTTGTTTGATATCAAAAACTTTAAAATTCAAGTCCTGAATTCAGAAATTCTCAATACTTCAATGTGCGTTTTTATTAGAATATAACAGTCCTGTTTCAGGATGTTATATTTGAAATTAAGAGATTTGTAGAACATTTCAAATTAGATCAATTCATAAGCTGAATGCTCTTTCAGGGAAAATATATTTTGAGAAAAAGCCCTGAATCCATGTTTCTTAAATTCTTAAAAATCTTTAATTTTTTATTTTTTTATTTTTCAATTCTCATATTTGTTAATTCTTAAATTGTTTAATTCATAAAATCTTAAACTCTAAAATTTAAAAATTTTAATATCTTAAAATCCTAATATACTCAAATCTTAAAATCTTAAACTCTTAAAGTTATAAAATCTTAAAAACCTAAAATCTTAAGACACTAAAATTTTTAAAATTTAATTCTTATGATCTTAAAGTCTTAAACTCTTAAAATTTCAAAATCTTCAGCTCTTAAAATTTTAAAACCTTAAAATCTAGAGCATGAGCATGAGCATGGTTGACTGCCAATGAGCTGCTACTCCGTTATTGACGGATCAGCTGAAGTTAAACAATGAATCAAAAATGATCAGTGGGAGCCAACCATCCGTTCACTGTTTAACCTCTGAAGATCCCTACTTTATTAGTCAATACCGGCGCCCTCCCAAGAAGCCTGCAGTTCAACGAAAGGGAGGAATGTTAGTCCGATAGTTGAAGTTGCAGACTCATCAAGCACACAGTTTTTCGCTATATACTTGTTGATACCGCTTGAGACCGTTGAATCCACAGCATCTCCTTCAAGCATCACATGATTATTATTTTTTTTGGGTTAGTAGGATAAGGTATTGGCTTTTCGATGCCTCCCGAGCTACGATGCTATGGGGAGGACTTTCATAACAAACCCGTCGGCGAGCCTTCCGAGCAACGATGCTATGGGAAGGTCTTTCTGGTTAACAAACAAAGTCACTCACACACAATTATTTCACTCCACTATTAAATAATCCAAAATGTCAGTGCGTCTTTCGATCATTATATAGAAATGGCTTTTTCACCATAAAAAATAAAAACCTTATTCGAAAAAAATATACACAATTTACCCGACGCCGTGCCTTCCGATCAACGATGATATAGGAAGGGCTTTGAAAATCACAAAACAATTAATTAAGATCACAAAAAACACCAATTACTCAACGAAAATTACGCTCAAGACACAAACTATTCAGTAAGTCATGCTATTATTCGATTACCATAATCACTCACTCCATACGAATAGCGACACAAAAGCACACCAAAAAATTAACCTGAATAATCACGACTTCGCGTCCCCTCTTCCAGCGCACCAATGATGCTATTATTCGATTACCACAATCACTCACTCCATACGAATAGCGACACAAAAGCACACCAAAAAATTAACCTGAATAATCACGACTTCGCGTCCCCTCTTCCAGCGCACCAATGATGCTATTATTCGATTACCACAATCACTCACTCCATACGAATAGCGACACAAAAGCACAAAGAAAATTAACCTGAATAATCACGACTTCGCGTCCCCACTTCCAGCGCACCAATGATGCTATTATTCGATTACCACAATCACTAACTCCATACGAATAGCGACACAAAAGCACACCAAAAAATTAACCTGAATAATCACGACTTCGCGTCCCCACTTCCAGCGCACCAATGATGCTATTATTCGATTACCACAATCACTCACTCCATACGAATAGCGACACAAAAGCACACCAAAAAATTAACCTGAATAATCACGACTTCGCGTCCCCTCTTCCAGCGCACCAATGATGCTATTATTCGATTACCACCATCACTCACCCCACACGAATAGCGACACAAAAGCACACCAAAAAATTAACCTGAATAATCACGACTTCGCGTCCCCACTTCCAGCGCACCAATGATGCTATTATTCGATTACCACAATCACTCACTCCATACGAATAGCGACACAAAAGCACACAAAAAAAAATAACCTGAATAATCACGACTTCGCGTCCCCACTTCCAGCGCACCAATGATGCTATTATTCGATTACCACAATCACTAACTCCATACGAATAGCGACACAAAAGCACACCAAAAAATTAACCTGAATAATCACGACTTCGCGTCCCCACTTCCAGCGCACCAATGATGCTATTATTCGATTACCACAATCACTCACTCCATACGAATAGCGACACAAAAGCACACCAAAAAATTAACCTGAATAATCACGACTTCGCGTCCCCTCTTCCAGCGCACCAATCTAAAATTTTAAAACCTTAAAATCTAGAACTCTTAAACTCTAAAATTTTTAAATTTTAAGTTCTTAAAATCCTAAAACACTCAAATCTTAAAGTCTTAAACTCTTAAAATTTTAAAATCTTAAAAACCATAAATCTTAAGATATTAAAATTTTAAAAAAATTGATTCGTATGATCTTAAAGTCTTAAAATCTTAAACTCTAAAATTTCAAAAATTTAAGATCTTAAATTTTTAATCATTATGATCTTGAAGTCTTAAACTCTAAAATTTCAAGATCTTAAAATCCTAAAATCCTAAAATCTTAAACTCATAAAATCTTAAACCCTAAAAATCCTAAAATCTATTAATCTTAAGATCTTAAAAATTTAAAAATTTTAATTCTTATAATGAGCTTAAAAATTTAAAAATCTTAAGCTCTTAAAATTTTAAAATCATAAAATCTAAAATCAATTTACATGAAATTAAAGAATTTTAAAATCCAATACCTAAATTCTGAAATTCTTTTTATTTTGAAATGCTTTGGTCCCTAAATCCTCAAACTCTCTAATCTAAAAAAAAAATCAAATCTTAAATTCTACATTAATGAAATTCCAGAATTTTTGATTCTTCTATTTTTTGAAATTTCGTTTTCCTGAATTTGAGTTTTCAAAATGTATATAAAAAAAATGTTTTTTTTTTATTTTCCGTAATATTGAAAAAAAATTCAACTTAAAAAAATCACGAGTTCACAGCTCTGAAAATTAAAAAAAACTTGGGCTCAAAAATATTAAAAATTCAAAGCCCAAAATTCCAATATTATATTTATTTACAATTCTATGTTCCAAAATATCAAGAATTTTAAAATTCAGGTCCCGAATTCAGAAATACTTTAATTCTCAATATTTCAATATGCGTTATCATTAGAATTTAACAGTTATGTTCCAAGATGTTACATTTGCATTTTTTTAGTTAAAAAAAATATAAAATTCGTTAATTCTAAATTTTTTAATTCTCAAATTTAAATATAAAAAAACTTTGAATCTAAAATTCATAAAATCTTGAAATTTTAAAATCCTATGATCTTAAACTCTAAAAATTTTAAAATCTTAGGATCTTAAAATCTTAAAGTCTTAAAATCTTAAAATTTTTAATTGTTAAATTATTAAATTCCTATTTTTTTAAATTGTTAAATTTAAATAATCTTTCATCATTAATTTGGAAAATTCTCAAATTCTGAAATAACAAAATTCAATTTACCAAAAAAATAATCAATTCCTAAATTCTGATATCCTTTAGTTTCTAAATCCTCAAATAGAAATTCCAGAATTTTTAATTCATTATATTTTTGAATGTATTTTTTTTAAATTGTTTATTTGAATTTCTTTATTTCAGATTTTCGATAGTTTCCAATTATTTTAAATTTTGTTTTCTTGAAGTTGAGTTTTTCAAAATACAGTCCAGATTGTCCATGCTCCATACAAAAAAAGATTTTATTTGTATGGAAATTGTTCAGAGATTTCCAAAAAAGTGTCCACCTGGTTTGTGGATGGTCCCTATCCGAAGTTTTGATTATCCGAAGTGAAATTTTGACAAGGCTCTCGGATAATCGGGTCTAGATTATATTAGAATTTTATTTTATTTTTTGTTTTGTAATATCCGGATTTTTGAGTTTCAAATTTTTTATTTTGGTTTTTTATTACATTTTCGATTTTTTTTAATTCCTAAAACATAAACAGTTTTTTTTTAGATTTCAAATTTTATATTTCTTTCGTGTAGAAAAACCCACATTTTATTTTGAAAAAGTCGAACCTATCTCGGATTTCTTTTAACTTAATTATTTTTCTATGTTATGTAAAATTTATTGAGGGATCCGATGTAAGTATTTTCAAATATAGGCTCTTCGGTCACGAGACCTTCAAAACAGGTGATATTCGAGTTAAGTGACCTCAAATTAATTATAGAAGTTGCATTTGTGTAATCGACATGGTAGTCGATTGAATGTAGAAATCCTTTAATGTTGGTTTTTCCATTTGGGACGCCATTTAAGACGCCGTCTTGAGTATTCGGTTTCCTTTGAAAATGGGGTAATTCTACAGGCAGCTTCGTCCATCCAAATCAAAAGACCTTATCATTTTCAGGAGAATACAAACTCTTATTATTAAAAAACTCTCCTAAAATCTTTTTTAATTCTGCTCTTGAATCACAAATCATTTTCCGTCGCGTCTCCCCGGTGAAATCTACCTCACCCGATCAAAATTGATACCGTTAATTTCTTTGCAGTTCGAATAGTCAACAACAGCAGCAGCAGCAGCAGCAGGCCCATCCATCGTGCCAGCAACAGCAACCGCAGCAGCATCATCCAAACTTGAGCAACCTGACGCCAGCGCACAGCCAGTCGTCGTCCAACCTGCAGCAGCAGCAGCAACACCAACAATCGCAACACCAACAGCACAGTCATCTGAGCAACTTGCTGAGCAACAACCCTTACACGTCCAACTACGGCCGTCAAGCGTACGAACAGCAGCAACACGTTGGGCAGCCGGACAAGGGCGTCAAAGTACCTGAGCTTATCAATTTGGGCTATAACAGTGGCAGTAACGAGAGCAGTGCCAGCAGCAAGAGTCAGCAATTGCAACAGCAACAGCAGCAGCAGCAGCAACAGGAGATGCCGATGAACATGGGGAATAAAGTGGCGGCGGTGGAGGTGGCCAAGGAGCAGGCCAGCAAGCAGCAGCAGATGTTCGAACTGATGGGTTCGATGGCGTACGGTAATCCGATGGACATTTCAATCAGCAAGAGTAAGGCCTTCGATATGTTTAATCGGGCGGCTACGATGACCTTCCCGAGGGGTTTTCCGAGTGGGCAACCGCAGGACGTTGGGAAAATGGGTTACGGGGGAGGATCGGGGTACGATCAGCAGCAGATGGTGACGAACACGAATAAGGCCCACGATATGAGCGGATCCAATCCGTACGGCGTGCCGCAGCATCATCAGCAGCCCCAGCAGCAGGCTCATCAGCCGAAGGTGAATCAGAGTGCGGCAGCTTCGTCGAGTGGTCCGTACGATCAGCGATCGAGCGTTCAACAGCAACAGCAGCAGCATCATCAGGCGCCTTCCCAGGCCAACATGGATCTCAACACCGGGTACAAATCGTTTGGCGGAACGCCTTCGTCTACGCTGATGGATCCGGCACTGCGAAATTTGGCATCGCTGTCCTCGCTGTATCAACCCGAGGCCAGTTATTACGACAAGAACATGCCTCCGGCGGCGCACAGTATGTTCAAGAGTTCCGGCGGAGTCGTCCCCTCGTCGGCCTCGTCGACGTCTGCGTTGCAACAGATATTCAACAACTCGATGGCGACCACGATGGCGTACAACGCGGCGGCCGCTAGTAGGGATCAGCAGGGAGCGGCGGCGGCGTACGGCGGGAATTACCACCATCAACCCCAGCAGAAGGCTCCACTGAACGTACCTTCGGTGCAACCTCCAGCGCCACCCGTGGAGAAGCCAAAAAGAGGTCGCAAGAAGAAACAAGATCCGCAAGAGCTGTTGCAACAGCAGCAGCAGCAGCAAGCGGCTCTTCAACAGGCCCATCAGCTCCAGCAACAGCAACCCAACCCGGCCCATCAGGGATTCCAGTCGTACTCGGGCATGAAGTCGAGCCAACCGCCAAGTTCTTCCAGCAACCAACAGTCCGGCGGGTCGTCATCGTTGGCGAACGCCGGCTCCGGTAACGCGAATGCCGTTGAGCCATCAGCGATTTCGCTGAAAACGGCCAACGTGCTCCAGGGCAGTGCGTTCAACTTTGGCCCGGGCCCGGCCGGACTCGGTCTTCCGACGAGTCTGTACGGCGAAAACTCGCCCTACCTGGAAGAGTTCCGAACCAACCCCACAAACGCTTACCCTTACCTTCCATCTAGTCACCGAGGGTCAGCCGCTTCCAGTGGGGCAGTCGGAGCGGCCGCTTCCGCCGCCGCAGACGGGTCGGACAAATCCATCAACCCGGCAGCTTCGTCGGCCTCGGCCGTCCCAGTTGCCCCCTCGCCCTACCACCAGTTTCTGTCCCATCCGTCGTCCCGCCCGTCCCCGTACCAGTTTATGAACCAGCTCGATCCGCTGCACCAGCAGTACATGATGCTGAACCAAAGTCTCGGGCTGGGCGCACCCGGAGCGCACGGACCTCCGGGCGCGTACGGCGGTCAACCGGGCGCGTACCATCCGGCCCTCGGAATGCACAAGACGCCGTACGACGCGATGAATACGATGAACCGACCGCCGTGGATATAACAGCAGCAGGACGTTGCCACGCCCGGGAAGGGCGGTGGTGACGGCATGGCTTCGACGACGGCCGGAGCGACCAGCAGTGAGCAACCTCCTCCGACGAGGGAGTCCACTGGTGGCGTAGGTGTCGTGACGCGGAACGAATCCGTGGTTTGGGACGCCCGGCGGAACCATCATGGGAGCTTTTAGAGGGCGAGCAACGGTGATTTTTAATTTTAAAGTGTTTATTTTTTCTTCTCGTTGGAGGCAGGGAATAATGGTGTTTTTAAAATACTTTAAAAATCTAGATTATTGAGAGAAGATTCTGGTTGATTGGGAACAAACCAATCAGGCCAATTTAAAGTGTGTACTATTTTAGTGTAAAATTTGTAGTGCTAGATTTAGAAACGTTTTTTGTATAGCCTTTAAAAAATATCAACACATTATATTTTTCATTTTTACTGAAAAATAACTGTATTTTACAAGACGTGCGCGCACGCGCGCTGCTACTCAATAAAAGTGGATCCGCAATCGAGCCATACTTCGGGAGAGGAACTTTTAATTGTGCGTGCAATATCAAAGTTTGTAGTTGGTCTCCGTAGACACAGATTACCTTTCGTGCCCTTGATGAATCCACAAAGTGGTCGCGCAAGGAAGGATGGCGCGCAAAGAATGTGCAGTGATGAATAGTTAATTTACGACCCCTCTTTGGATAATTGTTAAATGTTGTCTTTTTGATTAGTTTTTTTTACCTCTCTATTTTTGTTTCTTAACTGATAATGCAATGTCGCGATCCCAGATTAGCAAAATAATGAAAAAAAAGCCTTCCAAAAGGTCATCAATTGTGCTAAGGTAAATAATAAATGTGAAACAAGTTAGATTAAATCGTTACTTTCGTCGTTTTAGGTTAGCGAAACTGTCTTATTCTCACTTCCACTCTTAGATGTAAACCGAACCAAATGAGATTAAACCAAACTAACGGTTTCACGGTTATGCTTTACAAGAGCTGTTTTACCCAATTCATTGAAACTGTGTTCTGTTTCTTGCTGCTGGGAAAAAAATCAAAGGGCAATTCTCTACGAATTCGGCCGATTTCGAGCATTTTAATTTTTGTCTGGTTTTATTTTATTTGGCTCAATTTTTGTGTTTACCCATAAAAATCTCCATACAATTTTGGCAGCTGTTCATGCAAAAATGGTACGTAAATATTGGAAAATCTGTAACTTTTCAAGGAATCTTTTGATTGATTGGTGTCTTCGGCAAAGTTGTAGGTATTGATGAGGACTATTCAGAAACAATAGCTACACGGAAGAAAAAAAAAATGTGATTTTTCAATTAACCCTCTACTGCCCAAATTTTTTATTTTTCCCGTGTTTAGAAGGTCGTTTTGAGCAACTTTTGTTTTACGAAAAACTTCACTTCTCTTGTTTTGTGTTTTTCTTGTTTCATTTTATGTATTTTAATTTGCATTTATCTTGTTTAGTTCACGTTTGTTTTTGGTAGTACTTGGCCTTTTCTACCACCTCCTATCATTACATTTTGCCTATCTAATTTTTTCGTGTTTATACTGTCACTTTTCAATTTTTTGCTTGTTTTTCACATTTTCTGCTATAAAATGTCATCATTATCACTTAAATTGTAAAAAATGCGTAGAGGCATAGTCTGGAACACTACAAAAATTACTGCACACTTCTTTTTACTTAAAATATAGGAAATGCTAGTTAAAAACACAGCCAAAGTTGACCCTAAAAAAATTTTTTTTTAGAACATTGGCAAAGTTACATAAAACAAGTCAAACTTCCAACCCTTAAACTTTCTAAAATTTTAAGAACTCTTCTTTCCAATGCTTTTTAAAAACCAAAAATTGATTTTTGGCGATTTTTTATATCAAATCCCGTTTAAAGTGAGGGTTGGGTTGTCGCGGGTTAGCTTTTTTCACAAAAAATCAATTTCCCAAAATCCATATTTTTAGATTTTTGAAATTTTTTATGTTGCGGATTTCATTTTTTTTAAATCAAGACTAACATTTAAAAAGGGCGTAATATTGAATGTTTGGCCCTTTTGAAATGCTAGAGTTGGTTTTATTTTTTTGAAAATTTTGTTTTCGAAAAGATCGGAAAATTTCACGAATGTTTCATATTTTAACAATCAAAATCGGACCATTGGTTGCTGAGATATCGACATTAGAAAATAATGGGTTGTTTGGGTGAGGGTTAGAAAACATCAATTTTTCTGTTTTTGAATCTTTGCATGGCAGTTTCTCAGCAACTAAGGGTCGTATCAACAAAGTTTAAAAAATCAAAATATAGAGAATTTTCTCTGCTTTTCAAAAATATTTTTTTCAAAAGTGAGCAAACATGGGCACCAATTTGAAAAAATCATAACTGCGACTATTTTCAAAAAAGTTACCTAAAGATGGCTATAACTTGAAAACGGTGCACTTTATCAAAATTCCACTAGAGTACATTTTGATTGCAAATTCGATTTCACATCGAAAAATGAGGTTTGCAACCAGTATTTCGATTTTTTGAAAAAAATCAGTATTGATTCAAAAAATCATAACTCGGTCAAAAAATTTTTGCCCGTTCTGGAAATTTCTGAAAAGTTTGCATTTGATGTCCCCTAAAACATATCAGAAAAAAATGTGTTTACTTGCAAATCAAGATTTAGTGACAAAAACTGAAATTTAAAATCACCAAACTTTTTTTACCGAATATATTTTTTTAAGTGTAGTCCTTATCCATACCTACACCTTTGCCGAAGACACCAAAACGATCAAATAATTATTTTAAAAGATACAGATTTTTGAATTTTCATTTTTGTATGGACAGCTGCCAAATTTGTATGGAAAATTATATGGACAAACTAATGATACAAAATGGCTTCTTTGGGCATTCCGAAGGTACCAACAAAGTTTCAGCCGGTTTAAAAAAAAATAAAAAAAATCCCGTTTTCGTAGAGATTTGCTCTGCTGTAAAAAAATCAAACTATTGTTTAAAAAGAAAAAACAAACGCGAAGCGCTTATATTCTCTCTCAGAAGTGGACAACAATCGCACCAAAAAATAATACACGCTACCTACCACACGAAATATTCAGGATATGCAACACACCGCAAATAGCAAGATAAACGTAAACGTAAAACCAACATTCCAGTTCGGCCACGAACTGTGTAACAAAAATCACACAAGAAAAGCAAGTTTAACTTATCGCTTATACACATTGAAACACTCACACAAACTCACACGTAGGAATCTTTTCTTATGCCTTTTTTAGAAACGATACAAAAAAAGCAAAACAATAAACCGCGTTAGAGATATATCAGGACGACAACAATACAAAAGTAAAAGTACTTGTAGAATTCTAAACCGAACAAAAACAAAAAACATCAAGCAAATCACACACACCACAAACTTAGCCTTTTTGAAAAACAAATAGTAGAAACCAGGTAAAACCACTCGGCGCGAACTGGGTCATCTGTCGAAAGCGAGAAATTCTTGAGAGGCGAATGATCGTGTTATCATTGAATCAAAATAAAACAAAAAACGTGCAGAGAACGCACTCAAATCTTACGATTCGTTATTCAGCCTGTAAATACACAAACACACAACTCTATTTCAAGTTTTTATTGTTTATCTATTCAGGTCAGCGTTCGAAGCAAAATCAAAACTACAACCAAGCATATAATTTGTAAGCGTGTGTAAATATTTAGTTTTTAATTGCGCGATCTAAAAGTACGTTTTCCGTTACTTTAACTGAAATGTGAAGAAAGATCAAACACCCGTACACAATATCTTTATCGATGTTTGCGTAGCATCTAACAGATCGAGTAAACAGGAGTAGCAAAATAAAAAAGATAAAACAAAAACATATGGAAATGTTTGAAAAAACTTTGTGTACTGGAAAACTTAAGATTTAGTGACAAATCTAAAACAAACAACAAAAAAATGCCGAATAGGGCACAATTTATGTTTTCATCTTTGGGGTAAATCAACATGTTATTTAATAAATAAATTAAACCATATAAATATATACACACAACAACAACAAGGTAAACAAGATTAGTTTTATAGATACGCTATAAAAGAAAAAAGAAACACATGTAACTGCGTAAGTAAAGGGCAGAAAAATATATTATTATAATTATTATTACTGAGAGAATAACGTTACAACAATTGAGGACACAGCATACAAATATAAACAACAATACAAACTACAAAAAAAAGTGTGTGGAAGTAGTAGAAAAAAATATACAAAATAAACTGTGAATGAGACAAGTGTAAATGAAAAATAAAATGAAAAAATATATTTAAACTTTGTTGCTTGGATTTATTTAAAAGGTAGACGGAAAGAAATTATCACGTTGTACAGTGGGGCCAGGTGTGGAAAAATTCGATAAATGAAAGTTGAATTTTCGTAGTTTTATTATAATTTTTCTCGTGCCTTAAAAAATATTTTTTCCTAATTATGAGCAAGATAGTGTGAAATGAGATTTTCTGAAGGCACATACATTTTTTATTTTATTTCTGGCTCCTACCTAACTGAAACCTAAAAATTTGCAAATATTTTTTAAAACTTGTTTACCTCATAAAGTTTTTAAACAAATTGAATTCTTCTGATTTCATTAAAAATGTATTTGAAAATAGATAATCCTGGAATCATGAATGATTACTCTTCCCTTTTTTTTTTTTTTTGGTATCCAGTCGAAAGTTAGAATTTCAAGAATGTATTAAAAATGTTGCCCCTACTTGCACGAACGATCAACATATAAGGCTTTCTAGACAGAAATTTACCAACACAATCAAAGCATGTTTACATTACAGCTGGACGTTTGTTTGCATCAGGTTTCCTATCTCTTTCTAGCAAAAGGTTTTTGTCAGGCGACTTCTAGCTGGTTTTTTTGACTGACCGCCCTATATGTCAGCCAACATACTTCGCAGGGCTGTGACAGCTCGAGCTCGATCATTGTTTGCATCAGGACACTGTAATGAGAAGTTCGTCATTTCTGGGTAAAATTATATTTTTTTCACTGGGCCTAGAAAGCCTTATGTTCGTTTTAAAAAAGGGCATAAGTCTACGTAAAATTAAGGCAAAAGAATGGATCACCTTGTTTTCTAGATTTTTGCAGATAATTTCGCGATTTTTTAATTTGTATTTTTTTTTATTTGATTCAAACTTTTTTCATACATTCCCTTTGTCAAAAGAAACTATTTTGCATTATTAGTTTTTTCATACAATTTGGCGGCCTGGTCATACAAAATGCGTACGTAAATATATGAAAATGTATATCTTGAGATGAGATTTTCTAATCGATTTGGTGTCTTCGGCAAAGTTGTACACCCAAAGGAAAAATATAGCTCAAAATCTGCAACAGTGGATTTGCTGCAGAAAATGTTATATTTTATTACATTTTTTGCAGCAAGCCCATAGATCATTTTTGCCCACATGTAAACACGTCAGCGATCTGCAGTTCTCACCAACACATATAATGCCGGCGCGTCCCCGAGCAACACTCCAGAGAGAACATTATGTTCGCGCTCTGTCCCTCACCATTCATCAAGCTTCCATGGCGCGGTGGTAGCGTGTCGGAACAGCAACCTAGAAGTTGATGGTTCAATCCTCGTTCCGATAAGATTTTTTTCTGCAATACAATCAAGCTGCCGTGGGTAATGTCGATAATTGTCGGAACGGGCAAAAATGTCATACCCCTATATCGCCAAAAATGCATGAGGACAGTTTTCATGCAGATTCTGATATACTTTCATGACGCCATGTATCACAATCATGCGACCGCCGGTTGGGTGTAGATTATAATTCTTGCCTTATTTTTCAAAAGGTCTTACGTACATAGTAAACCAATGGCGCATTGGTTGTTTTGAAAAAGTAACCTAGAATTATGACTATTAAAAAAAAATAGATCCCTTTCCCTATTTTTTTTTCACGAGGAGTTGGATTCCCAAAATACGTATTTTTCTATTTTTGTAACTTTTTGATCTGTTTATGGGGCAAAATCTTGTTTTTTGAGATATGTTTTTTAAATACAGTAGTTGTTCGGTAACTGGGCGTTGTTTAACTGGGTTGTTTTTTAACTGGGCGTTCGATAGCTGGGTCGTAGCCCAGTTAAAAAGCAGACAAACATCAAAAAACCAAAACAAACCGAAATCATGGATGCAAAAATCATGTTCTTTAAATAAAAAAAAAACTTTTTTCAAACTTTTATGTAATTGTAACAATTGACAATTAAAGAAATATGCAAAGTAATCATTGTCAATAAATTTAAGTAACATTTTTTTTATATATTTCATCAAGAAAATATTATGCATCGGTAGTCCCCTCGTTATTTTTCGTTCAGCTTAGTTAGCGAACAGCATTCGGTGACTGGGCTACGTTTACCTACCGAACAACTACTGTATCTAAAATGTTAATTATTTATTTAATTATAGAGATTTCTATCTAAAATGTGGTCAACAGTTGAGAAATGCATTTCATAATTTAATAAGCAAAACCATTCAATTTTGACTCAAATGGGGTCGCAAAACTCGAATTAGTATTAGAAATAAAAAAAAACACGATTTTTTTGTTGTTCATGATTCGATATCTTTAGTCTCATACAAACCTTTGGATAATCAAACTCCGGATAATCGAGTCTGGACTGTATCATTTTCTGATTTTTTTTAAAGTTTTTAGGCAACAAGGTGCAAAAAGAAGATTTTTTTAAGCACGAGTCGCACATTAAATTTTATTCAACAAGGCTCTGGCAAGTTTTTTTCTAAATGTCATCTCGTTAGCCTGTAATTTTCAACTAGAGATATCTCGAAAACTATTAGATCGAAACTTTTGTTAAATTTATTAATTTAAAAATTTGGTTCAATTGGGTCCTAAAATGAAGCATAGATTGCTGATATTATTGTTTACAGCGATAAAGCTTATTTTCCTGAGTACAATGACCCTTTGTACGACCACAAAGAGTTTAAAATTGATTTTTAAATCAATTTTGAAAAATTAATCTCGCGGTCCTTCTTGACAGAAAAGCTCCTACTTGACCGCTCGTTCCAAGGGAACCATAGTTGATCCATCGAAAAAATGTTGTCTTGTCAAAAAAAAAATAATTGCATTAAAATGAAAAAAAGTTATCAGAAATGGTTTCTAATCGTGTTTTTTACCGTTGTACACAAAAAATGACAAAGGGCTTTGGTACCCAATTATGAAATGAGGCAAATTATCTATTTCTAGACCTTTTCAAAGGCTATTTTTGATTTAAAATTTTAAAATTATTTTTATTGAAAAGATCACGTAATTTAAAAAAAACACATTTTAACATTGAAAATCGAACCAACACCCAGTGTGGATTTTGGTTCGAGCCTCTGCACTATGATGGCTCATTAGATGATTTTTTGAGTTCTCTAAAACGTATTAAAAATTTCGAAAATTAAAAAAAACGCCTTGAGTCAGGGGTATTCAAAAACACCCAAAAAGCAAAAACTGAAAATTTGGTTTATTGGACCTTTATAAAAAAAAAACTCCAGAATTCTTGAAGATTTTAAAGTTAGTCAAAAAATCGTTTCGTTATCCAATTATTGACTTCATTCTTCAAAAAGCGTTTTCCCACCGTGCAAAACTGGCAAAGCCAGATTCTCCCTAGCTCTCTTTCTTCCTTTACTCTCGTACTCTCTTGTGTATGTCGTCGATGAATTGCATAACAAACCAAAACCATAATCCACCCAACTGGAGAATATGCCTTCCACATACAACGCATCACATGCTATTTGTGATATCGTCCTGACCGTGCCATCTTTTACAACTGGCCAGAGATAATTTAATCAGGGGACTTTTGTCACATGTAACTATGGAATCCGGTAACCAATTTCAGCAAAATTTTGAGGTTATTGCATAGAATAGTCATTTAAACATAACGTGTTTTTCATTGTCTACGTTGCGCGCACATGATTATGTTTATTCTTCGTAAAAATTAAAACAAGTTCTTCTCGAAACGTTGAGAAGCGGCGAGCGACAAGATAACTCGATCACATTATGATATAACTAGATTCTTAACAAACATTTTTATAACAAAAAATATTCAATGGTCTAACTATCTTTATTTAATTCTAATATTTTAAAACAGTCGTTTCGCTTTTCCCAAGTAAGAAAGGCAAACCCCCACGTTCTGAGATTGAGCTGGAGAGCGTAGACACTGAGGATGAGATTACACGTATAAGCAGTACGTAGTAGTAGTACGAGAGAAGACATCGCCGCGGTCGGTCGTTCTGTTGTCGCGTGTCGAGTGATTCTGGTGGGTTGTTTCCATTCTTCGAATGGCAACAAACCCGCGTGTCGCGCCGGTTCACAAGTTTGGTTTGGTGTAAAGTTGCGTTTTTTTCTTCGCGGTGCATTCCAGGCGTGATAACAAGAGAATACACGCGCAAAGGTTACGCGGACTTACGCGGAAGAAGCCTTTCGTTTGGGTGTCGTCGTCCTATTATTGAGGGGAAATTATCACACACCCGGAATATCAACTGAGTGTTGTTGGCTCTTTACGCGATGATCAAGTGATATCCCACGGAAGTGGACCAATTAAGTGCCTTCTTTTGAGGTTCTAAGCTGCGGGCAACAGAAGTGAAGATTGGAGGTTTAGGAATAAAAGTGGAATACAATACGTACAGCAGAAGGAGAGAAAAAGACAAACACACAACATGGGCAAAGTCGAAGTGGACAAGAAGCTGCTGCCGATGAAGGCGCACTACTTCCTCTTCAATGCAGGTGAGATGCAAGATTTGTGTGATACGATACGTTTAAACTAATGATTAGCAAACCATGTTTGAGTCTGAAATAATGCATGCAATTAATTTGGATTCGGAGAAAAAAAAGTTCCATTCGTCGAAGGCTTTTATAATATGATCGAGTTTTGCCACCTAAATAAATCAACCCTTTTCTTATAATGCGTACAAAAGAAACCTGATTTTGGGATTCTAAGAATCGAAGGTAAAAAATAACGAGGGGAACTTATAAGCGAAACGTGTTCCTTTTATCCCCTGCCGATTGGAATAAATCCTGAGACTACTGAACAGGAATGTCTGACAAAGGAAGATGTTCATGAATATATATTTTTTGCATTTTTTTTACCTTTTTTTTATTAATGAGCAACACGTTGTGTCTGGAGTAAAATCTGTAAATTGTAGTCCAACGGAGATTTTGCTGGAGGTGCACAGTCAATATGTAATAATAATAAAAAAAAAACAAAAAATATTGATCAGTAGAAAGTTAACACATAATCAACTTCTCAAAATTAGTCCTCCAATAACTCCTACATGTATTGGACGTTTTGAGGATTTTTTTTTAGCTTTTTTTTAACCAAATCGAAAAATAAAAAATAAAGACTTCCATCATTGCCATGATTTTTCGTTCAAAGATATAAATTTTGCGTCGCTATCAATATTTTGACAAAATTCTTCCTACAACTTGTTTAGAATAGTGCCCTACACATGCTGTTTCTTTTTGGTAACGGATATCCCATTCCTTGTAAAGTTATGGAAATCGTCATTAATCAATGATTGCCAACTAGGACGTAAATGATTGTACCACAAAATTATATAAATTTTGAAACACATTTGACTAAGAACAAAAATTCCTTCAGTGGCTTCAAGAAGGCAACAACCGGCACATGCTGATTCATTTTGGTGCAGAATTACGTTTAATTGAATTAAGTACTGAGCATTCTAGAGTGATGATCAATTTTCTTCGAAAATGATCAACGGCTACACCTTAAGATGTTGCCTACGAAAATTAGGGGAAATATACCCTTTCTTATCAAACACCTATCTTCGTCATATGGAGAGTTTGATGCTCGATTAAAGCTCCAAAAATACTATTTAGGCTACCTTACCAGCAACAGCACCGCCTCGAGTAAGCACGCAAATGTATGCCACTTTACTGGCCAAAAAGATCAAATTTAATGCACTTTTGATCATAATTTCTATTTTGCGAGACCATTTCTCATCATTTTGGTGGCACACACATCCACACGCAAGATGAGGGTTAACTGCTTAACGAAAGTCGCCATCAATATCTTTTCACTTGCGATAACGCGCTTAACATATAAAATTGCTTCCAACTTCCTGCAACATGTTCTTTTGAACATTCGTTAGTCACTAACTTGAAAAATAATCCCGAAACAGTTAGAAAGCGTCATCAAAAAAACAAACGCGCCAAGTCTTTTGACGTTTGAATTTTGACGACCCATTCCAATCGAAGGCTGAAGAAAACCGAGCGAGAAGCGAAGGCAAATAAAGAACAAAGGGTGGCCACCAACACCACCAGCAGCGCCTGTTGGAGTGAGCCAGTGATGCCAGGAAATTTTCTCTATAAATGCTACTTTTTGTGAGTGTTCGCTTAAAATTTCATCAATTTTGGCAGCACTAAGCAGACCCAAAAGAGCGCTGGAAGAAAAAAGGAACTAAGCTGAAAATAGGAAAATGGGCGTGGCCCAATGCACTCGACTGATTAGAATGCATTTGGGAATTATTTTTTTAAATGTTTGTTAAAGGAATAGCATAACTTTTAATAAAAGTGAAAAAAAAAACAGAAATGTTCACAAAAAGTTGCTCTACTCGTTGGTGTACTTGGTTTTAGTAAATTTCATGGAACACTCCTGATTATCCAGCATCATTCAAACACGACCGCTTATTAGGCTTAAAATGGGTATATTTCCCCTACTATGAAATTTAAATTTAACGATCGGATTGAACTTATTGAAACATGCTTACGACATGAAATAGTGCCTAAAAAGCTTCAACTGTGTAAGATTGTAAATAAGTGTTTTCAGAAAATAGCTGGCAATCGTTAACGTTGGAAAATACGTTTGAATCAGTCAGCGATGGAATAATCATCATCAAAAGAAAATCATTGGACGTTCATCAAGAGAAAAAAACCGAAGGGAGCATGGCTCTCCTCTCTCGCGCACGAAAGATCGGTAAAAGGAATCTAAAAAAATCATCATCTTGATTATTCGGCGAAACATCTTATTCACTACTACACTTGCAAGTGTGACGTCACACGTCGAAAATGACCTGTCAAATTTAGTATATGGGCAATGTGTGTAAACAAAGTGAAATAAATATTTTAATTGGTGATGACAAGGAAATTCACAAAAAATCATCAGCAGATTATTTTTCTTGAAGAATTTCGGGAGCGATCTTCTTTAGCGTGATTTGCCTCCTCTTTCTTTCGCGGGTGAAGAAAGTTCGCTAGCGAAATTGATTTTTTCGCGATTATTCCATCCCTGGAATCAGTTAACGATTCCTTGCTGAAGTATTTTCAATGAACTAATAGCTAAGTGTAGGATTTTTTTGTTTGAGACAACATGGTTTTGTGAATTTTGAATTTTTATTTGTCCACTAACAGTTAGTGCTATTTCTTTAGTTCTCTTTCTAAAAATACAAAATGCCACCAAACAGAACACATCAACGAACGACACATGATACTGCATATTCCTCCCCTTGTACTGCACTCTGGGGTTGATACATTGTACCATGACTTAAAAGCTTATCAGCCAGCCCGGGAGGAGCAAGCAGTCAGATTCCCCAATTGAACCGATGAATCGTTGAGACATTGTAAAACGGCATGCTCCGTAAAAATCGGCTGTCAGTCGAAATCTGATGATAATTTGTGCTCAATTTGTAACCTATTGATAAGACTCGGTCCTTTCGGTTTTATTCCAAGCCCGCAGCAAATGTCGCCGGGCGCGATTCTGGCCGGGTGATAACGTGCTGGGCTGGTTTACATGTGGTGTACAGCTGTAAATGTTTGTGAATTTAAACGTAATTTGAACGCTCCACCACAGCAATGAACCGACTAATCGTCCCAAGCCAAGCGCGATAAGACAAAATGCATCGAAAATGGATTACCATTGCATATTATTCGATCGACGGCTTGTAGATTCCACATGGTGGAATTTCTGTTTTGAAATAGCACCCCCTGATGAGGATCGTCTCTTAAAATTTTACTTTGTAAATACCTACGTAATTACTGGAATATCCATACACGTTTTTGCGTATGAAATTTTGTATTTCACCAACTTTAACGATTCAGAGCAGTGGTTCTCTACCTTTTTGGTTCAATTCACCCATATTTTAAAGAGCTCTATTCCCACCTCGATTTTTTTACTGAGAACTATTTCTCTTAAATGCCATATTATCCTTAATTTGTGAATAGAAATTTATTTTAAAAAGTTCGTTGCAAATATTTTAAGTTTTTGTCCCTCGGATCTGGCTGAGGTTAAGGAGGGATCTATAAAAATATAAATATTTAAATAACAAGCCAAAATTTCAACACTTCAATGAAAAAGTTGTTGGAAAATGCAATAATTATACAGTGAAAAATACAATAGTGCAGTTGCACTATGGGTTAGCAGGTGGCCAAAAAAAAATTTGGAATCTAACAATTGCCTCCTTAAAACGGGAAAAATAAAAAATTGAGAAAAATAATTGGGCTTTAGCGAGTTAAGATAAAATAATACTGCGTGGCGATGTTTGTTCTTTTTGAGTAACGTTAAGATTTTCAACTATGCATTTATCACTAAAAATAATGATTTGGATTCCTGGACACCTGCTTATATGGAAACCATCCATTGTGAGTTGGTTTGAAATTATTAGTTTTCAGAAAATCTAAGTTTTGGCAAAAAAAGTCGTTTGTTCCGTGCGTCGAACATTTACTAAAATCGAAAATGTTTTCAAGCAAACATGTTGAAAATGTTTATGAACGCAGGGGAATACTTTTTAAATTATTTTAAGCTAATTGCACTTGAAATTTTGCTAAAATTTTGAAGTATTTTGAAAAAAAAACTATTTTTTTGCTCCTGATTTTTCAGGTCGTTTTTGAAGGGGAAAACAAAAATCAACACCAAATATTGCACACTTTGCACCAAATTCTCCACCCTTGCAAATAATATCTGCACACCAAATATGTGCACACTTGAAATCCTACCCCTTCTCCCCCCCCGCTCGCCTAAAAGTGGTGCGTGTCTCGACTGAGCTTTGTTGCTTTCGACCATTTTAGAACAGTTTCAAACTAGGGTGTGTGTCTTAGAGAATTTTTTTCTGCTGTAGTTTGAGGTGTGCACTTTACTATAGAGCTTTCCACAAGTAGCGCGATTGTCTAAAAATCGCTGCAATCTGCAATATATTTTCAGAAATGAACGAGACACTTATTGAAAAAAATAATATACACTTTTTACATAAATTTTAACTCTAAATGGTTATAACTTGAAAACAAAATTTATGTTACATTTGAAAATGATTTTTGCCTTTTTAGTACATTTTCAACATTTTGAGAAAAAAAAGATTTATTCAAAAAAGCCAATCTGCGTGAAATACTTTGTATTTTAAAACAAATAAAAATACGTATTTAAGAAATTTCACTTTTTAAAAAGATTTTTTTTTAAGTGTAATTTACCTAGTGTCGAGAACAGAACACTGATGAAGTCTGCAAGTAGTAGACGAAACACGTATCTGTCAAGATATTAAAAATATATAGCGGAATTAAAAGGAACATTTCGTCTCTTTGTATTCATGAGAGGAGCGGCCGTGGCTGACTGGTTACGGTGTTCGCTTTGTAAGCGAATGGTTCTGGGTTCGATTCCCATCTGCTCCCAACGAGAAAGTATAGGAAATATTAATCTTGAAACTCTGAACATGAACGAAAAATCAAAGTCGCTCGAGTCGGGGTTCGATCCCCCGTCCTTTGGATTGGTAAGCAAAAATGCTAACCACTAGGCCATCGCGACTTGGTGAGCTATATCTGGAATTAGGAATACTGTTACTACCAACTATATACGCGCTGGGTCCTTGTCCATTTGACAAGGGTTCGGAAGTTCTAAATAACGTTTGAACCCGATTGGTGCAAACGTTCTTCAGGGCGGGGCTTGTCGATAAAGCTGAAGTACCTCGCGCTCGGCTAGCCAGCGTAGAAATGGGTCACCGAAGCTCGGCAGAGCTAACACCTTCCAAATGCCTATGCGAGTTATTTGCATGTATAGAATGTAGATCTATAAATACATGGAAACAACTCAATTTGTAAGAAGCGGCCGCGTGGCCCCGTTTGGTTGGTTGCACACACACACACACACATTTCGTCTCTTTGTATTCATAGTAATGCCTTCTGCTAAAACGCTTAACCAAACCACAAAAAATAATTAGCTATCATTTGAACCTACGAAAAAAGCCCCAGTGAATAACATTGTGAGTTTGAACCGATTTTGCATGTTTTTGGACCTTTTTATGGTGCACCTGAGCGCCACCCAGGCATATGAGTAACAAAATATTTAGTCGCATTTCTAAAATGATGTATTAGAGGTGGGCAAAAAAAGAGCGAGCCGCTCAAAGAGCCGGTTCACTAAAAAGAGCGAACGACCCGTGGCTCACAATAAAAGAACCGCGGTTCTTTTTTAAACTCCGGTCTTTTGACAGAACCGTTTCAAAGATGGCATTATTTTTGTTATAAATATAATTTATTGAATTTCGAATAAAATAGTAGTATTAAACTGGTTTTTGAAAAAGCAATTTCAAATATTTCAATGCTTAAAAAAATTAATCCCAAAAGTAAATGATATTGTAAACAACATGAAAAAACTTTTCATTGTACAACTGATTGTACATCAAAGTAAAACCGGAATACAAATTTGAGCATTACAAATTGCATAATTTGTAAAATATTACCAAAAATGTACTGAATAGTATAGAGATTTTGGAAAAATAAGTCCTTTTGTCCGATTAAACTGTGTTAAATATCAGCATTAGTTCAATTCCCAATATTAAAATTAAAAGCAATTTTTCCAGCATCCTACACCCAAAGTTAAAGAACGAGGAGATAGTCCTCACGAAAAGAAACGTGAGAAAAGTGCTATTTTGCGAGAGTATAGTCCTCTCGCGTGTTCATTCGTTCATTGGAACAGTTCATCCTATTGAGTGGCTTATATGGAAAAATGACCGCCACTTAGTCATCGAACCATGGTGGGCCATACGGCAAAGGCACGGTTCAATAAGCCGAAGGTCTTGGGTTCGAGTCTCGGTATCGGTACTTTTTTTTTTGATAGATGAACTTTTTTTGAAGATGAACCCATGAGTAAAGTACTCTCGGTAATTTCGCGATTTATCCTCTCAGTCCGCACACAGTACCATTTTACTACCGAATCGTGCTCTTTATCCTCTCGTATGCCGATACCCAGTTGTGGGTGTAGATTTAAGTTTGGATGCCATTCAAATTCTCGAATGTTTAGGTTCGAGCAGAAATCCAATGTGAAACAACTTATAAAATCACACGATTCTTAAAAAAAACCTTTTAATTCAAATTTTGAAAAAAAGAAAGAGCCGTTCTTTTGGGCGGCTCTTTTTAATGAACGAACGAAAATGAGCGGCTCCTAAAAAAGAGCGGTTTTACCCACCTCTATGATGTATAAATCTGATCCAGCACTTTGGGACAGTTTTTAACAAATCAGGCATGTGAAAAAACTTTGAATAAAATTTGTACCAGCCTTATTATTTTATTATATATGATTTACTGATTTGGCGGGACCGTGGTGTAGGGGCAAGCGTGGTTGAATCTCACCCAGTCGGCCTGGGATCGATCCCAGATGGTTCCGGTGGCATTTTTCGAGACGAGATTTGTCTGATCACGCCTTCCGTCGGACGGGGAAGTAAATGTTGGTCCCGGTCTAACCTAAAGGGTTAGGTCGTTAGCTCAGTCCAGGTGTAGGAGTCTTCTCGCTGGTCTCCCGTCTCCTGTCTCGGTGGAGTCGCTGGTAGGCAGTTGGACTAATAATCCAAAGGTCGTCAGTTCGAATCCCGGGTGGATGGAAGCTAAGGTGTAAAAAGAGGTTTGCAATTGCCTCAACAATCAAGCCTTCGTACACCTAGTTTCGAGTAGGAATTTCGCAATCGAGAACGCCAAAGCAATGCTGTAGAGCGAATAATTTGATTTTTTTTTTATTTTGATAATTGATTTGCTTTTTAGCATATTTAAGTTTCTGTCCTTCAGTGTGCATTTATTTATTGATTCTTTGTAGCTTTACTTTATCTGTATCTCTGTAACTGCTCAGAAGATTTTGGAAACAAAAAAACAAGAGATTTTAACTGTTTTAGGTTTTTATAAAACCATATCTATTTCACAGGAACCGCGCCGGTCGTACCGTTCATGCCAACGCTGATTATTCAGCTCGGATTCTCGCCCGTCATCGTGGGAACCGTGTACAGCGTCCTGCCGTTGGTGGGCATGCTGGTGAAACCCTTGTTCGGGTTGATTGCCGATCGATTCCAACGTCAGAAGCTGCTGTTTCTACTGTTTCAGGTGTTTTTTGAAAGATTATAAACTGGTTCACAATTAATCCAAAATTTGTCGCACTCAGATCCTGTCGGCCGTTCCGTTCTTTCTGATCATGTTCATCCCGGCGATCCCGCAAGAGTCTACCGTCAGCTTCCACTGCCACGGGGGAACCTCGAACCTGCGCTACTGTCCACCAAACGGAACAACGCTGGACAGCTGTCTAACGGATCGGATCGTGAACGTCGAAAGCAACAATGCCACCATCCGGTGCGAGTTGGAGTGCCAAACGGAACACTGGATGTGGGACACGATCTGCAAGTACTGGAAGGTGGAAAAGTTCTGCGACCATAGCAACATTCCCTCCAACGGACAACTCGAGCTGACCGGACTTGTTCCGACGAACCAGATCGAGCTGCAGCAGGACTGTTTGTGGTTCGTGCTGTCCGGAGCGGAAATGGACGGAGATCGGGTGCCATTGTACTGCCCGGTGAATACCACAGATTTTCGGACCAACTGCCAGGTGAAGTGTGACAATCAGATCATCACGGAGGCCATTACGCACTCGAAGATTGACGACAGCGAAGCGAAGGGTTTGTACCAGTTTTGGTTGCTGTTTTTGCTGCTGATTCTGAGCTGGGCCGGAATGGCCGTTGTAGTTAGTGTCGGCGATGCAATCTGCTTCGATATGCTGGGAGATCGGCCGCACTTGTACGGTAACCAGAGGCTGTGGGGTTCCGTTGGTTGGGGAACGATCTCGCTGGTGGCTGGATATTTGGTGGATCACTTCTCGTACGGCAAGGCTACCAAGGACTACACCGTTGTGTTTTACATGACGATCGTGATTATTGGAGTGGACATTTTGGTGTCGTCCAAACTTAAGGTTAGTTTTAAAACTGTTCCAAAGTAGTTGTTAAAAATTCTAACATTATTCACCCCTTCTCCAACGCAGCATACTCAAACAAGACTGTCGACCAATATTGTGAAGGATGTTGGCAAAATTTTCGTCTCATCCAGGATAGTGATCTACTTTTGCTGGTGCATCCTGGTTGGACTGGGCACAGCCATGATTTGGAACTTCCTGTTTCTGCATCTGGAGGATCTGGCCGCAAAGCAGCAGGGGTGAGTGCTTTTTGTAACATTTAGGTTTCACTTGGGCACCAGCAGCCATTAAATTGCTCACTCCTCAGAATCCTATCCCATAGCATAAACCATTCTGCAGAATGGACTTTCCTTAAATTGTTTTTTTTTAACCTTAAATATTGCAACAATTTTTCCATGTGATCAAATTTGCATTATTTGGGTGTAACTGTGTAGCACGGATGTCATCCGTGTGTGTAGCTTTAATGGGATACAATTCTTAAATTCCTAAATTCTTAAATTTTTAAATTCTTAAATTTTTAAATTCTTAAATTCTTAAATTCTTAAATTCTTAAATTCTTAAATTCTTAAATTCTTAAATTCTTAAATTCTTAAATTCTTAAATTCTTAAATTCTTAAATTCTTAAATTCTTAAATTCTTAAATTCTTAAATTCTTAAATTCTTAAATTCTTAAATTCTTAAATTCTTAAATTCTTAAATTCTTAAATTCTTAAATTCTTAAATTCTTAAATTCTTAAATTCTTAAATTCTTAAATTCTTAAATTCTTAAATTCTTAAATTCTTAAATTCCTAAATTCTTAAATTCTTAAATTCTTAAATTCTTAAATTCTTAAATTCTTAAATTCTTAAATTCTTAAATTCTTAAATTCTTAAATTCTTAAATTCTTAAATTCTTAAATTCTTAAATTCTTAAAGTCTTAAATTCTTAAATTCTTAAATTCTTAAATTCTTAAATTCTTAAATTCTTAAATTCTTAAATTCTTAAATTCTTAAATTCTTAAATTCTTAAATTCTTAAATTCTTAAATTCTTAAATTCTTAAATTCTTAAATTCTTAAATTCTTAAATTCTTAAATTCTTAAATTCTTAAATTCTTAAATTCTTAAATTCTTAAATTCTTAAATTCTTAAATTCTTAAATTCTTAAATTCTTAAATTCTTAAATTCTTAAATTCTTAAATTCTTAAATTCTTAAATTCTTAAATTCTTAAATTCTCGAATTCTTAAACTATTAAATTTCCTAATTTTTGAATTTTAAAGTTTTCTTAATTTTTAAACGCAGCCAGAAAATTAGACATTTTTGGAGTCATATCATATTTCAAAAAAATCCATTTTTAAAATTATTGATTTATTATTTTTTTTTGAAATTTTAATTTCTTTGAATTTTTTAACTGTAGCCTTATTCAATATTTGAATTTTGGATGTTATAAACTTTCTTTCTAAAACTATAAGCCGGGACCCGTGGTGTAGGGGCAAGCGTGGTTGCCTCTCACCCAGTCGGCCTTGGTTCGATCCCAGACGGTCCCGGTGGCATTTTGATCACGCCTTCCGTCGGACGGGGAAGTAAATGTTGGCCCCGGTCTAACCTAGAGGTTAGGTCGATAGCTCAGTCCAGGTGTAGGAGTCTTCTCCCTGGGTCCTGTCTCGGTGGAGTCGCTGGTAGGCAGTTGGACTAACAATCCAAAGGTCGTCAGTTCGAGTCCCGGGGTGGATGGAAGCTAAGGTGTAAAAAGAGGTTTGCAATTGCCTCAACAATCAAGCCTTCGAACACCTAGTTTCGAGTAGGAATCTCGCTATCGAAAACGCCAAGGCAATGCTGTAGAGCAAATAATTCGATATTTTTTAAAACTTTCCAATTTTTAAAATTTTTAATTTTTAATTTTTTTTAACGGTACACATCAACCATAGCTTTTGCACGCAGATTTCTGTTACAGACATTTTAGTATCTTCAAAACTACGGGAACTATCGATTTGATTTTTTATTCATCCCCTAAATTACTGTCTTCAAAGTTATTTACAATAAAGTTTGCCTATTTTTACAACCTGATTCTTGCAGGATTGGGTCCGTAAGTTTGACAAATTTGGAATAAGAAGACAACAACTTCCTTGGCTGCTGTGCACCCTTAAATTATTAATCATTGAATTTAATTTTTTTATGTTTATTTTTTAATTTTTAAATATTTTGAAAATAAAATTTTTAAATTTTGAAAATTTCGATTTTTTTAAATTTTTTATGTGTTGAATGTGGTGATTATTGTATTTTTTTTAATATTCTGTTAAATTTCTGAATGTCTGATTATTCTTGTTTATTTCTTATTTTTAATTGAAATTTTAAAATGTCTAAATTTCGGAATTTCTAAATTTTTGTTTAATTCTTATGGGTTTTTTTTTTTAAATTAGTAGGGAGCATTTAAAGGATGAACAATATGATGCCCAAATTGATTATTCATAAAATAATTGAAAACCGAACGAAAATGTGTTTTGTTTACTAAAGGCGTTTATGACATGTTGCGAACTAACTCGAGATATGATCAAAAGAAAAAGAAAAGTTTATGTCATGAAAAATATGTATATTGAATGCAAATGATTTTTAAATTAATCCATATCCATACCATAAATTACAATCTACTGTTTCGTTTCAGCTGCGACCACACGGCCTGGATCAAAACCCTCGAAGGCATCGTCATGTCAATCCAATGCTTTGGCGGTGAGCTGCCGTTCTTCTTCCTGTCCGGTTGGATCCTGCGCAAGATTGGCCACATCAACGCGATGAGCCTGGTCCTGCTGGGCTTTGGCGTGCGGTTCCTGCTGTACTCGCTCCTGGTCGATCCGTGGTGGGTCATTCCGATTGAATTTATGAACGGCATTACGTTCGGGCTGTTCTACGCCACGATGGCATCGTACGCGAGCATCGTGGCCCCGCCCGGGACGGAAGCAACCATGCAGGGTCTGGTGGGTGCCGTCTTCGAGGGCATCGGCGTGTCGTGCGGCAGTCTGCTGGCCGGAAATCTCTTCAACCAGGTTGGCGGCAGCCAAACGTTCCGGTGGTTCGGAGTGGCGGCGCTCGTGCTGTTTGCGGTGCACGTGGTCATTCAGTGGGTGGTGGATCGGTTCGCGGCACGGGGTAAGCAGCTGCAGCAGCACCACAGCCAAGCAGAGGAAAAGGTGGCAGGGAATTCAATGTTGACCGATGGCAAGGACGAACTCGTTGCTGGTGGTGGTGGTGGTGGTGGGGACCGTGATGTGCCAAAGTCCGAGTCGGTTCTGTCCGAGTCGACCGTGCAGGAAGAGTTGGAGGAGGAAGAACGCAAGGACGAACAGGTTGAGGGAAGTGACAAACAGGCGGGGAAGGTTGCCGCGAAGGAGGATTAGGACCAAAGACCAGAGGGGATTTGTTTTGCACTGAAGAACTCCACTGTTTTTAATCGATCTGATGAAAAGTGCATTTAGATATTGATTTTGGACTAAGGCACAAGAACTATCAGTACAAAAGCATTTGTTTTGTAATTTGATTCACAAAATGGTTGTGAAATTATTTTTATTCTTTTAGTTTGAATAATATTTTTATTCCGTAATACAGTTGAATTTATTTGAAATAAACATTAAATCAAGCGCAATAGTTTACAATAATATCAAACGATACGAAACGACTATCCAAGACAGGAATGCTCAACTCAACAAAGTCTGAATTGTTTTTCTCCTGCTGATTTGCTTTGTTTTAGTTACATGAGCAATTCCATGTCAAATAGGGAATCGGTTGTACCCGACCCTCTCCGATTTCAATGAAACTTTGTAGACATGTTATCCTAGGCCTATAAAAGCCATTTTTGCAATTCCGTCGTGAAACTACTTACTTTTCCTGTCATTCTTGAACGACGAAATAGCCTACTTTTCTGTACCAAAAATAACACAATCGAATAGAAACACTTTTCAAAATAAATGCTGAAAAGTTCTACTTTTCAGCACTGAAATGGGTGCTGAAAAGTTGAACTTTTCAGCACTTGTTTCGTAAAGTAACACTTTTCAACATTTTTTTGATTCAAACGATTTATTGACAAAATACATGAAAATTCGACTTAAAATTTCACTCAATGGGTGTTTTTCGAAATTGCAAAAAATAATGTATGGAACTCGTTGCAAAACTTGATTTTTTCAGCACTCGTCGTATTTATCCAACTCGGTGAACCTCGTTGGATAAATGTACGACTCGTGCTGAAAAAATCCTCTTTTTGCAACTTGTTGCATAAACTACTATTTTGTGTATATGGGGCCAGTTACACTCGATAATGACATTTGAGAAGGGCGTAAGAGTTTTAAATATTTTTGTATTTCGTAATTTAAATATTGCTGTATCTCGAAGCCGTTGCATCGTATCAAAAAGTGGTCAAAGACAAACTTGTAGGAAATTTGACGGGCTTTCCGAAAAAAATACACTGAAAGAAAACAACACGCCACTTTTATGAGATTTTTTGATTTTTAAGTTTAAAAGTCAAATTTGAAGGTGATTTTTTTTCGTTTAAATTTTTTGTGAAAATAGCCTAAGATGTTACAAAACGACTCACGAAAAATGCAAGATGGAGCAACCTACCTAAAAAAATACAAAAATCATTTACTGAAACTGTTTTTTCAAAAGTGCTCTAAACGTCAAAATTTTCAAAAACCGAACACGAGAGTCGATTCTCCAGACAATTTTACATAAAAGTCTCCATATTGACCATTGTCCTAAGTCGAATCCTTGTGAAGTTACAGCGGTTTTAAAAATAAAAATGTTGAAAAAATGGGTTTTTTGATGGTTTTTGGCAATTTCTATATGACAGACTTGATTTTTCAGCTCGTCCAATTTCCTATAAGTTTTTCTTTGACCACATTTCAATTGGATGCATGGGCTTGCAGATATAAGCTAATTTACTATCCAGGTTACTACACTACACTGAAAAAATATTATGTTTTCAGTTATGAGCAATGTAATTAGCTTAAACAAAACTAAACTCGTTTTATGTTAAGGGTTCACAGCAACCAAGGAATTTGTTGTCTTCTTATTCCATAATTGACATACTTACGGACCCGATCCTTCAACAATCTAATTGTAATAATAGGCAAATTTGGTTGTAAATCGCTTAGTAGACAGTACTTTAGGGGATAAATAAAAAATAATATCGATAGTTCCCGAAGTTTCGAACATACCAAAATATCTGTCACAAAAATCTTGGTGCAAAAGCTCTGGTTGATGTGCACCTTTAAAGGGCTCCGTCGGAAGGAACGCAAAAATCACAAACGTTTAAATAATTTTGTTTTCAATTAATACAAACTTAAATTCTGAATAGCCTCATGAGGCTGAACCTCACTCAGAACGCAGAATCTTGAAACGCCGAAAATTAAATGGATAAATTTATTTTTGATAGGATGAAGTAAACTGCCGTTCTACGCATAATTGTCCCATGTCATTTTTTGACGATTTAGACTTTTTGACATTTTTGAGATTAATTTGTTGTATACTTTTAGAAAAACATATAAAATCTAGTACATTGTTCGGAAACACCAAGCCTGTTTGTCCCATTTTGAATATGAGACAATTATGTGTAGAACGGCAGTAAACCAGAGGAAAAAGACATAACAAGAATTTAATAAAAGGAGGCAAAAACAAAAATTTAAATATTCTGAAATTTGGATTTAAAAAATTAATAAAATTTAAATTGAAAAATTTAAAGAAATCATAAAATTTAAAAAAAAAATTAGGTAATAAAACATAAATCTAAGGATTTGATAATTAAAATGCAGTTCGTTCAAGATGATCCTCGCCAAAGTGTCATTCAGAAAAATCTAAACACGAAATTTGTATTATTTTATTCTAAATATATCTCTAACCTAAAATATGACTTCAAAAATGTTCCAAAGTTTTCAGATTTTCTGTAATCTATGATGGTGACAAAAATTGTAACATTTAAGAATTAAATAATTCTGCAGTTTTTATTTTTTTAAATTCTACAGTAAGAATAATTCTTGAAGAAATTAAGGATTTAAGAATTGAAGAATTGAAGAATTTAAAAATTTAAGAATTTTTGAATTTTAAAAGTTATTAGTTTTTGTTCTAATAATTGTTTTTAATTTCTAGTTTTTGACTTTTCAAATTCTTGAATTTTTAGAATTTTTGAATTCTTGATTTTTTTAGTAAATTTTTTTAGATTTTTTAAATTCTGGAATTTTTAGATATTTTCAATTTTTGATTATTTTTAAAACTAGATTTAAAATTTTTGGTTCAAACAACTATAAAAATGAATATTTCTCGATTTTTTGAATTTGAATTTTGAATGTTGAAGCTTTCATTTTTGAATATATTTTTTTCCCAAGAATTTTTGAATTCCTGATAACATTTTTCTTTATAATTTGAAAGTAATTCTACCGCTCTAAAATATTTTATTTATCAAAATTGCCATTCGCGCGATTCGTAACAACCCTGTATATAATTTGAAACTGTATAAAGCATCACAAAGAATTAAAACTGTGAAACAGGATTTTGTAAGTGTTTCAAAACAGCCTTAATTTTTATCTGACACTTACTCGACGAAGTTGACTTTATAGCTGTCGGCCACCATTGCTAGTACCAACCACTAGTGTCTTCCTTTTTAACTACAAGGACTTCGCCGCCCTGGGCTCCTAAGTGTTTGAAAGTATGGCACGGAGCGACGGCGCCGAATACCCATATTTACACAAAGAATTTTAGAGCGCCCGCCGCGGGATTCGAACCAGCGACCTCTGGATTGTGAGTCCAGTGCGCGGTCCAATTGATCCACACGGGCGGGACAAACACTTACTCGCCAACTATTATTTTGCATAACAAAAAGCAATACAAAAAGCGATATGAAACATGTGTTGAATCGTTGATTTTCCCACAATACCTCTCAGAAAATCTCTTTGTTAGATGCAGATTTTCGAATTTTACACACCATTTTTGTATGGACAGCACCATGGTGCGATTGCCTTCTTTGGTCAGAGGGAAGCTCCACTAAAAGTTGCAGGCAAATAAAAAAAAACAAATGAAATCTATTTCAGGTTTTCGTGTAAATCGCTCAATACAGGGTATTTCGGATTAAAAAGAAGAGTTTCAGTACTCGATCCCACGTTGCAAACTGATGGTCAATAATATGAAAGAGCCGCCCTTATAACTAAATTCACTTATTTTCCTTATCAGTCACAACAAATTGAACTTCAAACAGCTTTGCAAATCTTAAGCGAAAATACTAAATCAAACAACCACTACCGACTGCATCCCCAAGACTACTAACGCATTTCCAGACGACAGCAACTTTGTTGCAGCAAATACCGCTATTATCTCGGTAATAAAGAATAATTGTCGAGCAGAGATAGTCCAGGTTGTCACCACCAACCGCCAGCGTCACACCACACAGTGCCAGACTGAGTACACGACTGACCACGCGCGACGCGAACGGACAGTGAAGTTTCCTAAAGCTTGGAGCCAAACGATAAGCGCCACCGAGGACGACGTGACTGTTTCGACTAGAAGCAATCGTAAATATGATTTTGTTTTGAATTATTGCTTTGAGTGTGTTTGAACGCTTTTTTTCTAGTGTAGGAAACCATTGCATGATTGCACGAAATTGAGGATTGTTATGATTTGAAATAACTTGGCAGTAGAATTTAAGCCAGTATTTTTATTATTGTTATAATTAAAACATTTTTTCCAGACGTTCGTGCCGGATATACTTCCCCAGGCGATGCCCTGGACCAGCTAGATGACGACGAACCGATAGTGCACGGAAGAACGTGACGGGAGCGGGTCATCATCGTACCAGTACAAACAAATAAGACAATTTCCTTTATAGTGTTTTAATGATAAGATTAAAATGTATATTGTATGGAAAAGCACACTTTGAAAATGTGTATAAACTGCTGCAGGTTAAAATGGTTTCGTTTTGATTTACTCCTTTGGCCGCAAACGATGATAAAAAAACATTAACGAAATCCGAAAATTCTAATGGTTTTGGTAAATATTGTGACGATAAAGTGTCTTGTTTTTGCCTCTCTACAAGTACATGGAAAAGTTTTGATTGTTTCACCAACAATAAATGCGACAGCCTCGTCCAAGACTAGGACTTTTTGCCGGGGACTTTTTTAATGCTCGCCACCAGAGATTCTTCGTAATGTAGCTGCTGAAGCTTTGAGGCGCACTGATTCACTTTTAACTCCTGCATGTCCAGTGCCTTAGCCTTGGTTGAACAAAATTGATTTTTTTAATATGCTTGAAAAAAGAAAGAACTCCGACTTACCCGTAAACTCTTGGCTCGTTGATGGATTTGGTGCATTTGATTTTTGATTCGTACTGCTTTCTCTCTGTAAAGTTTGGCTTTGTTGATCTGGATGATAATAATAAATCTTTTATTAATACACCAAATACAAAATTATATATCTTTTTTACCATTTCGTTGATTTGTTGCACATCCTGACTTATGTAGGTTAGTTTTTCTGTTGCTATCGTTGCTTGCATTTCATATTGCTTATCTCTGTAATTGAAAGTTGAATTAAAATCACCTTTAACCCCCTTTCGACATCCAACTCACAACAGCTCCTTCAAACTTCCTTTGACCTCATTCAGAGTTGGCTCGTAGATTTCCAGCAAACCGGACGAGAGAGCCTTCACTGTGTCGCTGTACTCACTAGTGGGCACTCCCTCGCTGTCTCTGTTGGCAAAAACAAACGGGATTTTTCGGAGAAACTTGATTTTTCAACTCTTCAGCGACCAAATTCGTTACTTACATATCCTGAGACATGCTGGATGGTACTAGTTACAAAAGAAACTAGTTTATCAAATTAAACTAACAAAAAACTATGAAAAACTTGAAAAAAAAGTCGCCGTAAACAGTCACGACGACGACGGCCGATGAGCGCTTTTGTTTTGATTAAAGCAGCTAGTGAGTGCCAGTTTGACAGAATACACTCATTTGGAGTGCGTTCACAGTTTCAATGAATAATTTGGATAGTGGACTTATTTTTCCATTTTAGGTCAAAATTCCTGTTCATAAAAATGTTTTTTTTAATATCGACTCTGTTTTTGCAAATAGGTTTTGCTACACCCTAATTATTTTTTTCTCTAATTAAAATATTGACGTAGATGTAGTGAAACGATACAATGTACTGAATTCATCCAGAGTTTGAATCAACTTATACATAGAATTTCCTGGTGCACAGTTTATACTAACAGGCTATCGTAACCAATAAAACAACAAATTACAGATTACAAATCAATTTCTCGCAAATAAAAAACAAATTGATGCGTTGCAAATTTCAACATTTTAATTAAGATTAATTTTCGTCGCCTAATCGTACATATGACTAAAGTGATCTTGATAAACCTGGATGTAGGTCTCCTTTTCCTGTGGTGTCATCTCCGCTATCAGCGTGTCGTTTATCTCATCCAGCGGGAACGGCCGCCCGGCCACCGTCACCGTCGGCACATCGTCCCCGTCCGAGTCCGTGTCCATGATTTCCACCGTGGGCACCTCGGTGTTGTCGATCTCCTTTTCGTCGTCGCTGCTATCGTTGCTCGAATTGCCCTCGTTGGCCAGCCCCTTGAGGGCGTCGGTCGTGGCACTGTGCGAGCTTTGCTTCTCATGCTGCAGCAGCACCGACATGATATCGTCGGTGTCTTTGTTTCGGCTTCGCGCCGAAGATATAACCGTTGTGTTGTTGCTGACCAACGGTGGCTGTGTCGAGGTGAAGGCCGCTTTCTCCAGGATAGACTCGACCGAATTTTCGTCCACATCGTTCGTGATGACGGTCGACTCGGTCATCCATACTGGGCGATCCTTGCGCTGTGTCGTGTTCTCTGTCGTATCGTTATCGCCAATGGTCACGTCCACGCGGGTCTCCTCAACCGCAAACCCACTGGACCGAGTCGCCTCTCCGGACCACTGTTCCGTGGAAGGTCGGTTGGTCGGCTTGGCAATGCTGTAAATAAAAAGAAAACACATTCAAAATCCAATCCTCGCCAACCATACCCAACAAACGTACCCTCGAATCGTATCGATATCAACCGGTTCCGGTTCCAAAATTTCCGGCGCCAGCTTGATGTCCTCCACCTGTCGCAGCAGATCGTACAGAGGTTGAAGCTGTTCGTTAAACTTTGCCAGCAGCAGACGCGAATCTTTCTTCGGCAGGGCAGAACTGTCCTCTTCGACGGCGCTTCCGCAGTACGTACAGCGAAACTCGCCCGTAGCGAAATCAAACAGCTGATCCGCCTCCAGATCGGTGAAAGTCTTGTTGCAGGAAGGACACTTGAAACTGGCACGACTGGTGGCATCACGCTCTTCGGTTTCCATGCGTTTGCGCATGTGGTCGAGCTTGTACTTGACCACGTTCACGAACGTCTTGTAGTTGATGAAGTAGTAGTTCACCTTCTGTGCTTTTCCATCGGGACCGGTTTCCATCTTGAGCCGCACCTGCAGGAATTTGTCGTTCCTGAGCACCGAAATGCGCGCTCGGAGCATTTTCCGCTCGAACCTGAGCAGCTCGCAGATGTCGTCCTCCTTCATGCAGGGATTCCGCACCAACATGTCGACAACGAGCGCATCCTCGATGCTGTAGAAGCCACGGACTACGAACCGAGCCAGCTGCTTCAGGCTGCTGGGGATCTCTGTGACGTAACGTTGGTCGCCCATTCTGGCTTATGAATCGGACTAATAAGATCTTTGAAATTTGGTATTGAGGGATCTGAAATAATTAGATCTTGTTTTGAATTTTATATGTTTAAGAGGTACATGTAATCGGCAAAAATGTCAAGAGTTGTTAAGAGCTTACATTAAAACTTTTTTTTTAATCAGGGTTAAGGGCATAAAAATATACATCTTCAACTATTAAAAACATAAATTTGAAGACATGAGATATAGCTGAGATATAGCTATTTGAAGTCAGCAGTTTCAAAAAACGGGTGCCACGATACACTCAAACCCCGATGGTTTGACACCAACTTTTGTCAAACGAACGGGGTCACTTTTTAGTTTGACATCCCTTTTACACGGAGTTCACACACACTACCAAACGTTTGTTTTGATAGTGTGCATGAGCACCGTGTAAAAAGTGACAGTTCGTCACTTTTTAGTTTGACTTTGACCAACCAACGGGGTAAAATCTAAAAAAATTGTCATACGAAAAAGTTACCAACCATCGGGGGTTGAGTGTATCTCAACATAGATTTGACCAAATCGGCTAAAAATTTTGGTGAAGACTTGTTAAACCGTTCCCGTGTGCATGACGAAGGCCGATTTTTAAAAAGTTTATTTAAAAAAAAAAAATATTAATCCAGCCATACCCGAAAAACTTCGTCTTGTTTTTTTTTCGTTTCTTGACGTTTTTAGCTTGATTGCTTATTCAGCCTCCTGTGATCAAAATTTTAACTATTCCCATACAATCTGCATATGTCCCGGAATCGGTTCCAGAGTGGCCAAAGTTGTCACTTTTTGGCGTAAGAACCTTCCTTGGACTTTTACGAACCCAACGCAACATAGAGCACCTCGATTCGACGCTCCGCACGGCGTGTTTTCTGGGCAACCTTAAGGAAAAAAAATAGTCATCGCTACTTTCAAAAGTATCTTATAGGAAATTTTCTCAGCTTTCCAATGCTTCTAAGAGCGAAATGTTTCATCGGGAAATTTCTGAGATATCTATATTTTAAGTTTTTTGTTTTAAAATCCTTAATCATTTATTGAAAACTTTTAAATAACAGTCCAGGAAACTTGTCAAATGATGTGTTTCATGTGTCATTTACTCATCAAAAAGTGCAAAATAATACAAGAAACAACTTTGTAGAAGGTTGCAAACCGCTAAACATTTTGAAAATTTAGTTTTAACCGAATTTTTGAATATGTGGGATTTATTCAGAAATTAAAATCATAAAACCGCATTTAAATATTATTTTTACAAGAAAAAATAGATTATTACATAAGGGTCATTCCACCTGAAGCGGAACACCATTTGATAATTACCATCTCCGATTCTGCTCAAATTTGGCAGAGCTGATGAGACTATCAAAACATGCAAAAATACCGAATTTCATCCAAATCGGACCACCCCCTCAAATTTTGTACCCTCCCAAAAAAATGACTTTTTGGCGATTTTTGAGCAAACGACGATAACTCAGGAACCACAAATCTTAGAGGGTCGGTCTTAGACTCAATTTTGAAGGAAATTGGACGTAGAATCCATTTCCGTGATCAAAATTTAGATTAAAATATGTTTTCTACCTGTATTGCGCAATTGAAAACTTTAAATGGCCGTATCTCAAAACAGCCCTATTTATTTTTTAAATTTGACCTCACCATCGTATTCCCCGTCCGATTTTACATAAGAATCACTTATCGACAGAAAGGAATATTTTTCGTTCCAGAGATATCGAATTTTAAAGTTTTAAGTATTTGAAATTACCTATAATATCTACACTCGCCGCATCTGCTAGAAGCACTCAGTCGTGCTGATCAATAATAACTACCTGGTGTTCTGTAAGATGAATTATTTTTTCAATTTTATACGATTTTGAGATAATCAATACCTTGAACAATCTATTTTTTGTTTAAGGAATATTTATTGGGTAATTTTAATGCACTTTTTTCTGATCTCAGTGTCATTGAACCATATTAAGTAAAATTTGAACTTTTAATATTTATTTGCAAATGCTACAGAGTTTTTACAATACAATTTTCGAAAATTTATCATTATTCTATTATTTTCATATTTTTCCTAATTCCTCATTTCTTCCCACTTTCTCAAATTATTTCTTTTATTTCTTCTTTTATTTGAAACGAGAACAAATGTAGAGCTGACTGTAGTAGATGAAATAATTCTCATGGGTTCTAGAGCTTTTGCCATGTGCGGTAGCGAAATAGTGCCATTCAGCAAAAACCCCAAATTCTGCCTTAGGGTTTGAAGATTGATCATATTAAACCGATTTTTATAATGTGTTTCATCAGAATAAATAATTGATGATTTTTTTTTTCATTTCTGGTACATTTAATTTCAAAAGCAATACCATATACTTCTGATACATGTGGATAGCAGCTGTATCGTCTTCCAAGATTTCGAAATGATTGACAAACAAAAAAAAGATTATTGTTCGGACGGTGTCGAAATGAACACAACTGAATAATAACACAACTAGATAATAAATCAGATTAATCGTTGTGATTTTCTTACCTTTTTCCAGTTTTATTCTTTCCAGAAATCCTCCTCCTTAATCATGCTTCACGAGAGTTTTATTCATATTAATTCATAATTTTTAACACGATAATGTATCGTACACTTTTTCTTAAGTTACAAGATCAATTACAATTTCCTGCTAGCTCTGCGGGAATTCCATTCTGCCCTGATTGCGTGTCGTTCTTGCTTTATACTGTGGGCTAGCACACAAATTCACCGTATACAGCAGTTTCCTACAGTGGTGTACATTACATTTTTGCCTAATTTGCTAATGATTATTTGGGATGAAATCTTATTTCAATAAATAACCAGGTAGCAGTTATTGAACAGCGCTTCTGAGTGCTTCTAGCATATGCGGAGAATGAAGCTAATGTAGGTAATCTCAAAAACTAAAAACTTTAAAATTCGATATCTCTGGAACGAAACATATTCCTTTCTGTCGATAAGTGATTCTTATGTAAAATTGGACGGGGAATACGATGGTGAGGTCAAATTTAAAAAATAAATAGGGCTGTTTTGAGATACGGCCATTTAAAGTTTTCAATTGCGCAATACAGGTAGAAAATATATTTTAATCTAAATTTTGATCACGGAAATGGATTCTACGTCCAATTTCCTTCAAAATTGAGTCTAAGACCGACCCTCTAAGATTTGTGGTTCCTGAGTTATCGTCGTTTGAAGATAGGGGTTTTGCTCAAAAATCGCCAAAAAGTCGATTTTTTGGGAGGGTACAAAATTTGAGGGGGTGGTCCGATTTGGATGAAATTTGGGATTTTTGCATGTTTTGATAGTCTCAACAGCTCTGCCAAATTTGAGCAGAATCGGAGATGGTAATTTTCAAATTTGCATTTTTTCTTGCACACTTCAGGTGGAATGACCCATAATTGTTGTGTACAAATAACACCGGTCTGCTCTGATTCAGCTTGGAATTAGCTGATACAACCGAAATTTTTACAGGTTTGAGATTGATAGGGTATTACAAGATTTTTTAACCAGTTGCATGAATACAAAACATGTTTAATACTCGAAATTGAACTGCAAACTACTGTTGCAAGCTTTAGGAGAAATACTTTCCATTGGTATGAAATGATTGTCTAGTTTTTTTTGTATTAAATGATCAAGGAATAAGCAATTTTTTAGAAGTTTATAAGACTCTCATCTTCAATCTCATCTTTTTTAAAAAATGTTTTATTCCATGATTCTTGTTCAAATAGTTTGGAAAGACTTTTTTTTTGTTTTTTTTGTTAAAATAATAAATAATATTGTTCAAACAAAAAAAAGTTTGTGACGATGTTTTCAGCATTCTGAATTGGAAGACTCGAGTTTTATTGGTACTTTTAAGTGCATTTTCAACAGTAAACATTTTATAAAAATTTTATATTTATTTTATACTCATGAAAATATGACTTTTGAACAGGCTTCACTGAACACCAAGATCTGGTGCGCCGTAGTGCGGTTTTCGTGTCACTCTAGAACCCAAACCGAGCTGTTTATTGTCACACCATAGCAACTGTACAGAAAGCACCTTGGTACACCACCGGTGCACCCATCTGTATACCAAGATGCAACTCAAAAGAATGGTAGATCCAAGCAAACCGGACATTGTTTTGATTGAGGTTCGTCAATCGACTTTTACATCTTCGGGGTGGCCTAGTGGTTATTATCGCCGTCTATTTATCACGAGGTTCCCAGTTCGATCCTGAGTTCAATTAATATGTATGATTTTTATTTATATTTATTATCAAAATTACTGATTATATTTATACTTTTTTATTATCTTCTTCGAACCTGCGACGCTTTAGTCAAAGGGTCAAAAATGTAAATGGAGTTTTGTAGTGGAATAGAGAAAACGATTCGTATTATGCAGGCAGATTTGAGTAAAAATGCCTATTTCAGAATTATGTGCACTAGAAGTTAGAGTTTATATTTCATGACACTACGAAATTCTATTCCTAAAGAATTATTCTAAACAAATAAAAAACATAAAAAAATTAAATAATAATTGTCGAGATTCGAACCAAGAACCTTTAAAATACTATTGCAAAGCCTTAGACAACCACACCATTAAGACTGTCGGCTTCGATTGGCCTGCTAGGCATAAAGAGTTCCAAACTTCTCCCGTGTGGTAGGCGCAGAAACCATGTCAGTTTTGTGTGCCCGATCCACACCGCCGTCACACCAAACTTCGGTTTCGGTGCACCGATCAAGCTACCGAGCTGTGTCGGGTTTGGGTCGTGACGAGAAATGGTGCGCATAGAAAAACCGGTATCATAGCAAAACCGTTGTCGCACCCGTCAAAAGGTAAGTCTGCTTTTGAAGCTTGCAACAGTAATATGTAGTATATTTTCGATTTTAAATCATATTTGTATTTATGTTCCTGGTTAATGTTTGCTCAAGAAAATATCAAATTTATTCATTAAAATTCAATAATACCATTAACAATCACAAACCTGCCAAAGTTTTGGTTGAACAAGCTAAATCAGAGCAGACTCGTGATATTTGTACACAAAAAGTACATGTAATAATCTTATTAAAATATAATTTTACATTGTTTTATGATTTAAGTTTCTGAATAAATTCCAAATATTAAAAAATTTGGTTAAAACTTCATTTTTCAAATGTTTAGCGATTTGCAACCTTCTACAAAGTTGTTTCTTGTCTTATTTTGCACATTTTTATGAGTAAATGACACATGAAACACATCATTTCATAAGTTTTCTGAACTGTTAGTATAAAGTTTCCAAAAAATAATAAAGAAATTTAAAACCAAAAAACTTAAAATATCTCAGAAATTTCCCAATGAAACATTTCGCTCTTAGAAGCATTGGGAAGCTGAGAAAATTTCCTATAAGACACATTTGAAAGTAGCGATGACTATTTTTTCCTGAAAAAATTGTTCTAGAAAACACGCCGTGCGTATTGAACTGATGCGCGTTCCAACAAAACCGTCGAAATTTTTTATATATATAGAAAGATAGAAGATTATGTGTCTGTTTTTCATATAAGAAATCGTCTGTTTTTTATTCATGTATTTTTCCAAAAAAATTAATTTCAGAATCGGGCTTTGTCATGCAAACGGGAAATGTATCGAGAGTCTTCATTCCAAATTTGAGCCAATTTGGTCCATCCAATCTCGAGATATCGTGGCACCCGTAAATCGACTCAGTGTTTCGAGAAAAACGCTCAGAAAGTTTGACAGTTCGCTTTGCGAACCCCGTAAAAAAAAATCCGACTTTTCACATAACTAAGTCGGGTCTAGTCGAGTGGTTTCGGCCGATTCGTTGGCCAACGAATCGGCCGACCGGGCAACAGACTTCTGTGTAATCTTTACATTAGCGTCTGGTGGTAAATCGGTTGTCGAAATCGACCGACGAAATCGGTTACAAAAACAACCGATTTTTTACCGATTTAGTCTGTAAATAAAATAAAATCTGACTCAACCCAATATAATCGGTCTATTCGTAGGCCGACTAAACATCTTACTCTTGACGCATCCCGACTAAATCGGCTAACTGGTTGGTTGTTTATGATTACCCGATTTCGAAGGGTGTTTCGTTAGTTCGAGAACTGTCAAATTTTTTACGGGGAATTAGATTCTTTAAATTTTTATAAGTTTAGATTTTTTTATTTTTTTTTATTTTTGGTATGTTTGTCTAGTTTTTAAATTTCTGACACAATCCTAGAACATCCCCGTAAAAAAAAATCCGACTTTTCGCATAACTAAGTCGGGTCTAGTCGGGTGGTTTCGGCCGATTCGTTGGCCAACGAATCGGCCGACCGGGCAACAGACTTCTGTGTAATCTTTACATAAGCGTCTGGTGGTAAATCGGTTGTCGAAATCGGCCGACGAAATCGGTTACAAAAACAACCGATTTTTTACAGATTTAGTCTGTGAATAAAATAAAATCTGACTCAACCCAATTTAATCGGTCTATTCGTAGGCCGATTAAAAATCTTACTCCTGACGAATCCCGACTAAATCGGCTAACTGGTTGGTTGTTTTTGATTACCCGATTTCGAAGGGTGTTTCGTTAGGTCGAGAACTGTCAAATTTTTTACGGGGATGGATTCCGTCCTCAGACGCCGTATCCCACATCAAAAACAAAAACAACGCCACTCACCGAATGACAGCCAAAGGCGAAGCAGCGCCGGTAAATAACTCAAACAACGGTCACTCACTCTCGCTCCCACGCTCTCTCTCTCCCACAGAAGGGGGTTCTCGTTCTCTTCCCGCGTGCGAGTTCCTCGCGTCGAAACGTCGCTGCCTGCTTGGAACAGTGTTGTTTTTCTTCCTCTGGAGCTAGGTTCGATTCAATCACTCAACTTACGGCCCGTTTATGGCGGCTATCGACAAAGTTCGCGTCCTCGTTGTAGGCGATTCCGGTACGTTGGCACATCATCCGCCGGGTGGTTCTGGTTTGGGGCCCGGGCCGGCACGAATTCCGCCGGATATGGACGATTTTCCTGCACCGCGATCGAAACGTCAGGCACCACAGCGAAGCGCCATGTTGAATTTGGCCCTGCCCCGGCTGCCAGCTGTCTCGTTGACTGGCAGTGCAGGGTTTGGCCAGTGTTGCCAGTTTGCCCTGAGTGACTTTTGAATGTTTTTTTTTCTGGGTTTATTTTCTTTTTGTGGCGGAATTTCATGATCAGGTTGCATTCACGCACGTGGGATTTGGAATAAGACTGTTCTACCGACATGAGTTTTAATATGAAATATTTAAAATTTCAACGAATATGCACGATTTTTTTTACATTTGTTATGCATTCTAGGTACTTGAAGTTCACATTTTTGTTAGGGAAGTTCTTGTTTGGTGGCCAATTTTATGAATTCTAGGTACATGACCATTCCGTCTGAGTTCGAGAAGCGCACATTTTGCTTGCAAATTCGCTGCATTTTGAATACATTTAAAAACATTTCAGATTTAGGTTGAAAACGGATTTAAACGCGTGACAAACTCTTTACGTTATTTTCTTTGTTGTTATCGAATAAATTGTTGAAAATTGATGAATTAATTTCTAATTAAATAATGTAAAACCTTGGCATTTTGATTTATCTGAAGGAAAAAAGCTTATTTTAATGTTCGGAATGGCACTCCAGTACCTTCAAGTAAGACGTTATTCAACGTCAAAACAGTTAATATTTCTTATTACAAAATGTATTCAAACCTGTCTTTCCTACTCATCAGGCGTCGGCAAAACATCGCTCACACACCTGGTCGCCAACAACGAGCCGCTGACCTCGCCGGGCTGGACCGTGGGTTGCGGCGTCGAGGTCAAACTGCACGAGTACAAGGAGGGCACTCCGTCCCAAAATTCGTTCTTCGTCGAGCTGTGGGACGTTGGTGGGTCAATCAGCCACAAAAACACCCGCGGCGTGTTCTACCAGCCAACGAATGGGATAATTTTGGTGCACGACTTGACGAATAGGAAGAGCCACGAAAACTTGCAACGATGGCTGATTGAAATCCTGAACAAGGACGGCAAGGATGTGTTGAAGGGCGGTGACGCGTTCGACATTGATCCGGAGCAGTTTCTGGGCTCGACCCAGGTGAGATTTGGATGGGAAGGAGGGCAGAGTTTGGGCGGCATGAGATGAGGAATAATTTTCCAGTTTAAAAATTCTCAGATACCGATTTTGGTTATTGGAACGAAGCTGGACCTGCTGGACGAGGGCCACAAAGGCAAGATTTTGAACAAGACGAGCGCCGGCAGCATAGCGGAACAGTGCGGCGCAGACGAGATTTGTTTAAATTGCCACGAGGCGCGTAGTTTGGCCGCTGGAACGACCGACGCAGTCAAGTTGTCCCGGTTCTTCGACAAGGTGATCGAGCGGAAGTACTACAGCAGGGACACCGGACGAAAGTACGCGTATGGACCAAACATTCCAGCCTCGTACAACGCCTTTGGAGTAATGCAAAGCAGTTCTAGCGCAATGACGACAGCGACGACGAGTTCTTACAATCCGCTGCAGTCGGAGTCCGTTTCTTAGGTGCAATAAAATTGTTAATTTATTGATTTAAATGTCATTGTATATTTGTTTCAAACAAATCCAACATCCTGTAACAACCGTGCACCAGCTTTAACCCGGTGGCCACTTCATCTGGCGCCCGCCCAGAAAGTGCAAATGCAAATGGTAAACGGATTGCGCTCCGTTCTTGCCGTCGTTGATGACCACGCGGAATCCTTCGTCCATTCCTTGCTCGGCAGCGACCTTCTTTCCGACCAACATCAAGTGGCCAAGCAGGGCTTCGTCCTCTTCGGTGGCCTTCGAAAGTTGCGCGATCGGTTTCCGGGGAATTACCAGAAAGTGGACCGGCGCCTGGGCAGAAATGTCGTGGAAGGCGACGCACTGCGGAATGCATAAAAAAAAATCTGACCTCTTTGCAAATCACAGGTCAAAAAACTTACCTTATCATCCTCGTAGATAAAAGTGCACGGAATTTCCTTCCTCAGAATCTTTCCGAAAATGGTATCCTCGGCTGCTGCGTCCGCCGCCTGGGCTTTGGCGACTTCGTCGGACATGATGGCGTGGTCCGAGGGAGGAGCCGGAAGTTGTACCTACTTTTTATTATTTAAGAGTAACAAAATCCTTTTGCGGTCCCTTTGTCAACACGGCGGAATCACGAATGACAGCCGGCTAAACTCGCGAAACGATGTTGGATCGATGAGTGATTGTGCAAAAAGTTGTGAGAGTGAGTGCAGTGAGAGGAGGCGAGTGAGATGCTGAGTGGCGCTTCAAGTGAGATTTTGCATACTTCAAGGCGTATGTGTTGTCAACCCTTGAGAAGTCATGATGCAAAATAATTTAAAATTTCTCGAGAAGTTGTAAATTAGGATCTGGGTGCTGAATAGTCGTTCGCAAAAGGCCTCAATTTTTAACTGTCAAAGTGGAAGCAATTTACTGTTCGCCAAAAGTAGGTAGTACTGTTATCGATCATTAAAATATTTTTTTTTGCAAGAATGAATAAAGTTTGGTTTGAAGATTGTAGGCGAGATCGTATTTTTTTAATAATTATTAGACCGTTGCAAATATTTTTTGAAGTTTATGTCCCTCGGCTCTGGCCAAAGCTTGTATCCATCCAGAAGCTGTCTTTATTGTTTGATTTCATTTGAAAACCTGTTGATTAAGTGAAAATCTGCTCAGTTTGTTGGATAAGCTTCACTAGAATTAGCGAACTTTTTTCGCTGGACCAGGAAGAGCTGCATAATTCCAAAATTAGCCAGAGAATTTATCTACGACTTCGCAGAATGACCGCAGTTCTTTTCACCCGTAAAAAAAGAAAGCAATCTTCAAATCGATCGAAACCTGAAAACATACACAATTTTTCAGCAAAAAATGACAAAAACTAGACAAAATAGAACACATACTACTGATAATAATACATCTCATTTGCCAGTAAGAAAAAAGTCATTATTGTGCTTGAACAGCCTCCTACTTTGTAGATGTAAACAAAGTAGGATCATTCGTAAATCACGTTACGCATTCTCTCTATTCATCACCTAGATTAGGATATAACAAAACGGGTTAATTTTACGGGTACTTCAGGGCATGATCTTCTAGGTGTTCTGAGCCCTAAAAACCAAATAGCTTGAGCTTGACTGTTTGCGACAGGACCTGGCGCTTTGACTTTGAATTTTAAATTGGATTTAACCCGTAAAATCGGTTCGTTTTGGTTTTTGCCAGTTTTGAGCCCCTTAACATTTTTTGGATTTTTCAAAAACCTCATGAGTTCATCGTCCGTGTTCCAGGGAACAACTTTGCCGAGGAGTGCGAAAAGATTCGTCCACTATTTGAAATGTTACAGAATTTATAACACCGCTGCTAAAAACATCAACTTATTTTCCTTCACTCTCTTCTGGCAGCTGGGATCGAACCCAGGCCTACTGAGAGAGAGGCAACCACGATGGAATTTGATGGAATTAAAAAATGCTTTTCTCCTTTCATTTTTGCAAATTTTTCCATAGAAATCTCACCGACCAATTACGACCTTTAAACCTTAACCGACTCGGCTCAAAATTGGTAAAGTTATTTGTTTTAATTGGGTCTCAAATTAAGCTTAAAATTGTGATATTATTGTTCACAATGATAAAGCTTATTTGTCTGAGTAAAATAACTTTTTGAACGACCGCAAAGGATTTAAAATGAATTTTTAATTCCATTTTCAAAAGTAATCTTCACGGACCTTCTTGGCAGAAAAAGCTCTACTAGACAGCTCGTTCCTAGAAGACCATCGAAAAAATGTTGTCTTGTAAATAATTTATTTTGCATTAAAATGAAAAAAGTGATCAGAAATGGTTTCCAATCGTGTTTTTTACCGTTGTACATAAAAATTGACATAGGGCTTTAGTACTCAATTAATTATTTTAACTAAATGTAAGGTATGCACTTCCGAAGAAACCGGTCAAGAAAAATTTCAAATGGGAAGCAGTGGTAGCGAAAGCAAGCCAAAAAGGGTGAAGAAAAGCCCCAAGAAAACGTCCCCTCTCTTTTTTTTCTGCCGTCCGTAAAGCTGTTTCTTGACCCCCTTTCTTTTGAACAGCATACCGGCTCAAAAGAATCAGGGATTGGCCCACCATTGGCCCCTAGGGGATCTTAACGTGAAGACTTCCATCATTCTCATGATTTTTCGTTCATAGATATAAATTTTGCGTCGCTTTCAATATTTTGACAAAATTCCTTCAACAAGTTGTTTAGAATAGTGCCCTACACATGCTGATTCCTTTGGGTAACGATTATCCCATTCCTTGTTAAGTTATGGAAATCGTCATTAATCAATGATTGCCAACTAGGACGTCAATGATTGTACCACAACATTATATTGCGCGTATTCCCGAGAAAGACACGCGGCAAACCAGCCTCGAAACGACGCGCCGCACTTTCAGCAAATGCGTGCTGTCAAATCCCATACTGCGCTTTTTGTTTTTGTTGATCTTCTTCTTCGAATAGCCCGGCATTGTTGCTAGGAATGGAATCGACGTAACACCTTATAATGTGGCCCTCTTAAACCTTGCGGTTTCGTCAACGGTTCCACAGGTGTGTATCGCGAGGTGTATCGTTCTTTTTGCGACAAGACTCCGCCTCCCGGGTCTCCTAAGTGTGAAGGTATGGCACGGGGAGAGGGCACCGAATACCTATATTTACACTTAGAATTTTTTGCGTCCGGCTCGGGATTCGAACCAGCGACCTCTGGATTGTGAGTCCAGTGCGCGGTCCGATTGATCCACACAGGCAGACATTGTTGCTAGGTATGTTTTATATTGCACCAAAAGTGTAGAAATCGCTGGAAATGCCGCGCGGCGTGTACCTTTGAAAGAAACTGACAATATAAATTTTGAAACACAATTGCTTTAGATCAAAAATTCCTTCAGTGGCTTCAAGAAAGCAACAACCAACATGCTGATTCGTTTTGGTGCAGAAATTCGTTAAATTGAATTTAATAGGGGAAAGTGGGGCAAGTGTAACAAGCTAAGGAAATGTTTGTTATAAACCATTAAAAAGTTAAAAAATCTGTCGGATTTAATTATAATCATCTTATTCTAGGTCTTGACTAAGACTTTGTTGGTACAAGTTTTGAAAAAATCTTGTTTTTTAATGTAAAACATGATTTTAAAATTAATTATTTTCCGTACGTTCTTCTCAACTAGTGGGGCAAGACGAACAACCCGTTGGGGCAAGAGGAACAATGCATGAAAAAACATGTTAATTTGCTAAAAATTGAACTATTATCATTGAGATACATCAGATTAGAATGTATTTGAAAGGTTTCTTCCATTTTTAGATTAAATAATAATATTTTACAAAAAATTTCATCGTTTTTACAAAAAAAAAATATTACTTCGATGATAAATAGTAAATTTTCATAATATCACTATATTTTGTATGGACAATTTTTTTAACAATTGTTTATCAGTTTTTTAGTACTTTCATGTATTTATTTCCCAATATAATATGTTGTTGCAGCAATTCGTGATTTTTTCCATACTAAAATTCCATATGGTACACTTGCCCCACCTGAACAAGATTTTTTAAAAGCTCTCAACAAAAATAACCAAAAGTTACATCATACTTTGTAATAGGTGCATGTCATTGGTAGGGACAATACTGATCTAGGAAAAATAGCATTTTGATAAAATGAGCCTTAAAACGAACGTTTTGACGGTTATGTGGTAGTAGAAACAGCTAATTGCATTGCTAGCAACAATTCCTCATACCGGAAATAATTAAAATTGTATAAATTACTGCCATACGAGCAATTGTTCCTCTTGCCCCATATGGTCGTCTTGCCCCACCTTCCCCTACAGAATATTTTATAGTGATGATCAATTTTCTTCGAAAATGATCAACGGCTTCACACCCTTACCAAAAATCATGATTTTTTGAGTTCCAAATCCCACTTTTCATACGATTTTTTGAGTTCAGGTACTACAACCATAAAAATGGTTATATGGGTTGAACTGAAAAAATCGTATGAAAAGTGGGATTTGGAACTCAAAAAATCATGATTTTTGGTAAGGGTGCACCTTAAAATTTTCCAAAATGGACATATATTGTCACCAATGTACCCCTTGATTGTCACCGTATTGTGCACACCCTTATCAAAAATCATGATTTTTTGAGTTGCAAATCCTTGCAAATCCCACTTTTCATACGAATTTTTCAGTTCAACTCGCGAGCCATGAAAACCCCATGACAAGCGTTAACCAGTTTCCCCTAAGCACTCTCTTTTGATAAACTTCGTGAGTGACTGTCAAATCAACAGCTTACACCCTTACCAAAAATCATGATTTTTTGAGTTCCAAATCCCACTTTTCATACGAATTTTTCAGTTCAACCCATATAACCATTTTTATGGTTGTAGTACCTGAACTCAAAAAATCGTATGAAAAGTGGGATTTGGAACTCAAAAAATCATGATTTTTGGTAAGGGTGTATAAGCTTCAAGCTTCAAGAACAAAAACAAAAACTGAAACGTCCGGGTTTTTTTTTTGGTTTTTATTCGTGCAAATCAAATTTAATGTCTCGCAAGCTGTGAATATTGAGAAAATTACCACACCCACGATGGAAAAGCGGCTTTCATCGGAGCGCAACCTTGGCGCTTCGTCCAACACCAGCCTCGCACCAACATCCCGGTACAACCTCCGGAACCGAGGTAAGACCTCCGGAAGTTTCCCTCTGTCTGGATTAAATTTTAGTTCCACGATGCTTTCATTCCGCGACACAGGTCCCGCCCCGTTCGCCAAGATGGCCGAGCAGGAGTGCCCGATTTGTTTCTCCAGCGTGTACGAGGCGCCGGTGGTCCTGAACTGCGAGCACACCATTTGCGGTCCCTGTACGAAGAAAGTGCTGGCCAAGTACAAACACTGCCCAATCTGCAACACGGTCCTCATCCGTGCGCTCTTCCTGAACGACACCAGCTACACCCGGAAGCTGACGAAGCGCAACAGGAGTCCGGTCAAGCCGACGACTCGGTCGGCCGGTCGGGCCGCCAAGAGCGAACCACCGTCGGAGTTTGTCAGAAACGGCGCGAGTGGCAATGTGGTGGAAAGGTTGGCCCGGAAGAGACGCCTTCAGAACCGGGATAGGACGCCGGAACGATCCGAGCAGCAGCAGCAGGGGCAGTCGGTGGGTTCAAGCCAATCTTTGGCCTTGTGCGTTACACCGTTGGCACGGCCGTCGGACAACAAGGTTATGATGCGTGTTGTCTTCTGAAAGTTTGTTAGTTTGGTCAGGATTTGTGTTTGTTGGAGAAAATTACTTTGAGAAATGTTATGTTGTGGGTGCAACGTTTCAATTTCCCTATAGTTTGTAGTAAAGCTGCTTGAACAAGGAGAGGTGGCACTTGCTGGAGCAAAATTATTTTCATGGCAGTCAATATTTGAATAAATAATTTCCCTTATTAAATGTTACAAGATGCGCATTTTTAATGTACAACTCATTGGCTTAACAACTAGATCTTTCGTTGAATTATTTACAATCCTCGAACATTGAAATGTATAAATTAACTGTCGTCGTCTTGTCGCCGTCATCGCGCATTGTCCGGGTGGCAATAGAGTATGCACAGCAGTCCGAAGACGGTCGTCCACGCCAGGGCGGTCATCGTCGTCACCGGCAGTGTCCCGAAGGCACTGGCCGCATTACTTTTCGCGCTCTGCATCTCATCACCTGGAGAGAGAGGAGAGGGAGGGTGAAATTGATTACAGAGCGAAAGAAAAAATAACAAAACCCTGAGTTGATAATCCTGATCCTTACCGTCCAGAATATGCACGATGGTGCTCGCGCTGGTGTAAATATCCGGGGCGCACGTGTAGTTCCCGGCGTCGTCAAAGTCCACGTTCCGTATCAGGTGGTACGACGTGATGCTGTTGAGCGGGGACCTGTCCCGCTTGCGGAGCTGTTCGTACGCGACGATCTGGCAAGAGGATGGAAATAGTTTGAAAAAATAGTCGTTTAAATCTTGAAAGAAAAAAATCGAACCATTTTCAAATACAACTGATTATGATTTAATTTATAAAGCTCTTCTAAGTAGTTATACATTGCTGACATTGAAACGTGTGTTTTATGAGTAGCTTACCGAAAAGACTATTTTTAAATTTCACCGGTTACACCGTTGAATTTTGTCCTGTAGGCCTACATGACATATTCGACATTCTCGGAAAATTCAACGTAAGTTTGAAGTACAGTCTATACTCGATTATCCGAAGGTTTGTATGGGACTTCGGAAAATCGAAATATGAACAGAATAATTTTTCGTATTTGTTTATTTTCTTACTTTTAACATCAAATTGAAATGTTCCACCCCCATTTTAGTAAAGCTTGTCAAGTAGGAGCTTTTCTGCCAGGTTAATTTTTCAAAATTGATTTAAACATCCATTTTAAACTCTTTGTGTTCGTACAAAGGGTCATTGTACTCAGAAAAATAAGCTTTATCGCTGTAAACAATAATATCAGCAATCTTAGCTTCATTTTAGGACCCAATTGAATTACGATATTCTTCCGTTGTCTAATTTTTTATTATTAAGCTTTAGTATGACCCCTAAATGGCGGCCAAGAAATTGGAAATACAAGATAGCGGCCAGGATGGCCGCGATGAAATATTGAAAACAATGGAGCATTTCCATTCGAGCAGTTTTTGCTTTTTTCTACAATGTATTTCTTATGGAGCGAACTGTCAAAAACTGCTCGAGTGCGGGTGCTCCATTGCCAATTAAATTGAAAAAGAAAGCAAAAAAAAAGTTCGCTAATTCTAGATCAGCAGGTTTTCAAATGGAATCAAACAATAAAGACAGCTTCTGGATGGATACAAGCTTTGGCCAGAGTCGAGGGACATAAACTTCAAAAAATATTTGCAACGGCCTAATAATTATCAAAAAAAAAAAAACGATCTCACTTACTTTTTTCATTCTTGCAAAAAAAAAACAATTTTTAATGATCGATAACAATACTACCTACTTTTGGCGAACAGTAAATTGGTTCCATTTTGACAGTTGAAAATTGAGGCCTTTTGCGAACGACTTTTCAGCACCCAGGATGTAGGGGAAATTCTCGTATGTTTGGCAGGTTAAGCACTCGCTCCTAACTCCATCCAATTTGCTGATTTTCACTATTTAAACAACAGATTTTGCAAAACTTTTGATAGAAACTTGCTTGCTCACTTCTTATTGAGCTATTTATTACTCGGTTTCAGTTGAAAACGCTTTTAATTAGCTTTAATTGAACGACAATGTTCTGACCTGCCAACATTAGAGCCACGCTGGAACTAGATGCTGTTCCCCTTATAATCGCAAAAAAAAAAAACATTTTCGCTTGCGAACGCAAAAACTTCTCCGAGAAAATCAATATGTTGAGAATTTTTTTGTGAATTTCCTTGTCAGCACCACTTAAAAATGTTCATTTCGCTTGGTTTCCATTTAGAGGGTGACCAGCGGGAATTCCCGGGAAATCGACCATATTTGGACCTCTCGATTCCCGGGAAATTTCAAACTTATAAATATCGAAGCAAAATTATATAAACTAATCAAAAAAAAAAAAAAAAAACAAAATTGTTTAGAACATTGAAAGTTCATCGTTTGATGCTCAAGTTCGAATAAACCAATGCTTCTCTAATCTTATTCAGAAATTGTAATTTTTATCTTGTCAAAAATTCCAATAACTATAGAGAGAAACCAAAAAAATATGTGGACTACAAAATTTTCTTTAAATAATATTAAGTAGTTAAAATAGCAGTTGAAATATATTTTTTTATATTTCTAAGAGAGAAAAGCTTTTTCAAGTTAAGTTCAATTTCCATATCTTATCTCGAGCATAGCAATCCTCAAAATCTATTTTTTTGTGTGAAAATTTGGGTTTTCCTGTAAATTGTAAATATTTCTTCAATGAATATTTACAGTTGACCTTAAAAATTACGAAAAAAAAAACAATTTAATTTGTTATTTTGATTCGTTGTTTGTCATATTGCAACATTCCCAATACTGGAATAGTAGTTTATGCAACAAGTTGCAAAAAGAAGATTTCTTCAGCACGTGTCGTACATTTATCCAATGAGGTTCACCGAGTTGGATAAATACGACAAGTGCTGAAAAAATCAAGGTTTGCAACGAGTTCCATACAACATTTTTTTGCATTTCTGAAAAACACCCATTGAGTGTAATTATAAGTCGAATGTTCATGTATTTTATCAATAAATCGTTTAAATCAAAAAAATGTTGAAAAGTATTACTTTTCAAAACTAGTGCTGAAAAGTTCAACTTTTCAGCATCCATTTCAGTGCTGAAAAGTAGAACTTTTCAGCATTTGTTTTGAAATGTGTTTCTATTCGATTCTGTTATTTTCAGTAGATAAAAGTAGGCTGTTTCGTCACGCGAAAATGACAGGAAAAGTAGGAAGTTTCAAGACGGAATTGCAAAAAATCATATATTAGCTATCTAGTTTTTAAAAAAATCTAATATCAAGTTTGTGCATATTTTGAAAAATCACTCAGTGTGAATTAAGATTCGTAAATATTTGAAACTACAATTTTGAGTCTTAGAAAGCTTAATAAACCATTTTGTATGTGCAGGTTTAGAAAAAATCAAAAGGTTTTCTATAGTCCCTCAGTATAATAGGCTACTTAAACTAACATTTCATAGAATAACCGGCTCCGTGGCTTAATGGATACGGATTCTGCCTCACAAGCAGAAGGTTCAGGGATCAAATCCCGGCCGGTACCTTTGAAATTTGGAATCAGGAATTTGAACTTTGAATATGAACAAAAACGAAAATGAATCAGGTGGGATTTGAACTCACACCTTCTGATTGGTGGTCTGGGACGCTAAGCAGTCGGCCATCAGACGGTTTACACTCTAGCAGTGAATTGATCCGTAATGTTGAAACATGTTATCTCTTTCTCATATTAAATACGCGCTGATCCCTGATTTGCCTGAGTTTAGGCGGGGCCGAACAATGTCCAGCGAACTCGGAATTGGGACCGCAAGGAGCTCTGTCATTCTGAAACGGGTCGTTGGAAGCAGCGCGAGGGCTATCACCACCCGGGACTGAGATAAGTTGTATCAGCATTCGGCATATACAAAGTCTGATACAAACTATACTTTCCCATAATTTCGCTACCGGTTAGCGGGTATTGGATTGGACCACACACACACACACACACTTAAACTAACGTTTCATAGAATTGTAACTAAATTTATTGAAAAGAAACAAATTTATTACTTTTCATTTTATTTTTTTGGCACTTTTGGCGTAGTAAAAAAACTCCCGAGCATTCCCGGGAAATGACGAAATTCAACTCATACGAACGGGGTCACACACGGAGTTCACACACACTACCAAACGAATGTTTTGATAGTGTGCGTGAGCGCAGTGTAAAAAGTGACAGGTTATCACTTTTTAGTTTGGCTTTGACAAACCAACGTTTTAATTTCCTCATTACTGCAATATAAAAAAAACAATGAGACATGATAAAATTTATTCAAACAAAACTTGGATTCGAATATCTTTTACAAAAAAACTTTGTTATAAACCTTCATTCGAATATTTTGAAAAAAAAAATATTTTAAAATGATTTTAAACAAAGAAAATGGGTAATTCTCCGCCAACTCACACAGCAGTTGCCCCGACCCCTCTTCGATTTGCGTGAAACTTTGTCCTAAGGGGTAACTTTTGTCCCTGATCACGAATCCGAGGTCCGTTTTTTGATATCTCGTGACGGAGGGGCGGTACGACCCCTTCCATTTTTAAACATGCGAAAAAAGAGGTGTTTTTCAATAATTTGCAGCCTGAAACGGTGATGAGATAGAAATTTGGTGTCAAAGGGACTTTTATGTAAAATTAGACGCCCGATTTGATGGCGTACTCAGAATTCCGAAAAAACGTATTTTTCATCGAAAAAAACACTAAAAAAGTTTTAAAAATTCTCCCATTTTCCGTTACTCGACTGTAAAAAATTTTGGAACATGTCATTTTATGGGAAATTTAATGTACTTTTCGAATCTACATTGTCCCAGAAGGGTCATTTTTTCATTTAGAACAAAATTTTTCATTTTAAAATTTCGTGTTTTTTCTAACTTTGCAGGGTTATTTTTTAGAGTGTAACAATGTTCTACAAAATTGTAGAGCAGACAATTACAAAAATTTTGATATATAAACATAAGGGGTTTGCTTATAAACATCACGAGTTATCGCGATTTTACGAAAAAAAGTTTTGAAAAAGTTGGTCGTCATCGATCATGGCCGTTCATGGTCACCCGCGACAGACACGGACGACGAAACAAAGAGAAACGCAAAAAGTAACTTTTTCAAAACTTTTTTTTCGTAAAATCGCGATAACTTGTGATGTTTATAAGCAACCCCCATAAGTCTATATATCAAAATTTTTGTAATTGTCTGCTCTACAACTTTGTAGAACATTGTTACACTCTAAAAAATAACCCTGCAAAGTTAGAAAAAACACGAAATTTTAAAATGAAAAATTTTGTTCTAAATGAAAAAATGACCCTTCTGGGACAATGTAGATTCGAAAAGTACATTAAATTTCCCATAAAATGACATGTTCCAAAATTTTTTACAGTCGAGTAACGGAAAATGGGAGAATTTTTAAAACTTTTTTAGTGTTTTTTTCGATGAAAAATACGTTTTTTCGGAATTCTGAGTACGCCATCAAATCGGGCGTCTAATTTTACATAAAAGTCCCTTTGACACCAAATTTCTATCTCATCACCGTTTCAGGCTGCAAATTATTGAAAAACACCTCTTTTTTCGCATGTTCAAAAATGGAAGGGGTCGTACCGCCCCTCCGTCACGAGATATCAAAAAACGGACCTTGGATTCGTGATCAGGGACAAAAGTTACCCCTTAGGACAAAGTTTCACGCAAATCGAAGAGGGGTCGGGGCAACTTTTCCCGATTTCGTGTGAGTTGGTAGAGAATTACCCAAATATAAAAGAGTAAAAAATATATATTAAATCATTTTCAATTCGTTATTCCACGAAATTCAAATTTTATGGACAAAAATATGTTTGCTTATCACAAAAAAGTTGTTCTGGTTAGAATACATTGGGTTTTGCTTATCTTTAAAAATTGTTTAAAATAGAAAAAAAACTTCTATGTGAAGTTTACACTGTTAAAACTGAAAGAAATTTATATTTAGTTTCATTTTGTACCTTTGCAGACAACAATTCAGGTTTTTTTTCATAAATTTCTCGATTTTACGAAACGGATAATTTTATTTTCTTGCACAATTTTTCAGTTTAAAAATATCAGTATAGCAATAATATGAACTAAATTGAAACATGAAGAATGTTTGTATAATGCGTTAAAATTTGATCTCAAGCTTACTTTTTTTTAATTCCGACAATCAATTATTTATTTTATATATCATGAACAGCCTTTAGGGCCGGTCATAGAACTGTTTTGAAAAGCCAGCCGCGGGCCGGACGTTGGGCAGGCTTGAATTACCGATTTTTTGTACATTTATTAATCATTTGAATCCTGCTTTCAGAACTGTTTACAAAAGTGATGTTTTGAAGTAAAACTGTTTAAAATCTAAAATTTTGAAAATATTCTAGATTTTTCTGTTCCTGAAGTTGTTTAAATAAAAGCTGGGGATTTTCATTTTAAAAACACGGCCTAAGTTGACCCCTAAAAATTTATTTATTTTGAACATTGGCAAAGTCACACGAAACAAGTAAAATCATCAAACACAACAGTTTCTATAAAAATAAGAGTTCTTCTACCCAATGCTTTGAAAAGATTAAAAAATGGTCTAAGTACAAGAGAGCACACGAGCATCGATATATTCAACAACAAAAAAACATGTGTCACAAAAAGCTTGGGCATAATTCGTTCTTATTCTCAAACATAAAAATAGCTGAAAATTTGTTTCCTTAGAAGCAACTATGGATGGGCGTTAGAGGTTTCAAGTGCCAATACTCACATCATTCTGGTGATACCAAATCACGTGGTTCGGCCGCCGGTCGTAGTTGTGATTCACCATGCAGGTCAGGTTCAGATCTTCACCCTTGTACCCGTACACCATGGTGCCCTCGAGAATCTGCGTCGTGGCGGCCAGATACAGATAGTCTGGAAGCGATTAAAATAGTTTAAATTCCATTTTCAGCTTAACTATGCCAAACAGACCTCGATCCGCATACATCCGATTGTAAATGTCTCCATTTGCCTGGTTGGCTTGGCCGCTGTTGCTGCTGCTGAAGCTGACTCGATTCGACTGCTGTTCCGGTACTGGCACCGGTAGGTCGTACAAAATATCATCCTGTCTCCGCACCAGCTCGGACTCATCTGGAAAATATTTAGTGTTGATGAGTTGAAGATTGACGATAATTTTTCAGAATGAGCAAGTTTTAAAATTGGCAGCATGGCAATAAATCAAATCGTCACAGTCGCACCGGCTTCGGTGGAGATGAAGAGAAATGGCAAAGGCCATTCCCCCCCCCCTTTCTTGCCGTTATTTGGGAGCCAGGGAAGATCGTTTACACGCCAATTATTAGCTGGCCAATTTCCTAGACTATAATTTATGCGCCAGTTATTGGAGAAGACTTTGGGAAGGGGTTGCTTGAGGGATGGTGAAGAGAGTTTTTTTTCACAATTTCGGGGTGGAGAAACGCCATGTTCACACATAAATTACGGGCCGACACACTTGTGGCTAGAAGAGAAACTACTAGGGAAATGTGAGCTAAATAAGTTCTGATATTAAAAAAATAGTACTTTAAAAAACTACTTTTTTTAATTTAAAAAAATGCATCAAATTTCATTTAAAATGCCCATGCCTCACGACATTTTATCGAAAAGAAATATTTGTTTAGTTTTTAAGCCGCTTTTTTTATCAGACAAACATATTCCAAATGAAAAATCTCGAAGTTCGCGCCCACTTCACCCCCCACAGCCCATCCACCTATGGAAAGCGCCTGCAAAGAAAAACCCTCGCCCGAGAAACCGCGATGGGAAAATGTCAAACTTTCCGCGGGTGTAAATTAACCAGTTAATAACTTGTGGATGCCGCATTTATGAGAGGCATCAGTGTCAAAATAAACGTCCCTCTTCTGCTACGTAAGGGGCCCCTGGATTCTAGCCTGATGTATGGCGTTTGTTGAAAAACGGGACAATTTATAGACACTCGCTGGACGCCCACCGGACGACGAGACCGACCGGCAGTTGAAAGGTGCGAGGCGGTCTCGTGACACGTGCTGATTTTATGGGGAAAATCTCGTGACACGTTTATGAAAATGTTGAACATGGAAACTATGTTGCGAGCGACATGCGAAAGAAAGTCGAGACGGACAGCTTAATCGGCAGTGTAATTTCTTAATAATTAACATTGAGGGGTTAAAAATGACAGAGAACCAATTATTATAACATAATTAGTTAACTCGAGTTCGGGACCGTGGTGTAGGGGTAAGCGTGGTTGCCTCTCACCCAGTCTGCTTGGGTTCGATACCAGACGGTCCCGGTGGCATTTTTCGAGACGAGATTTGTCTGATCACGCCTTCCGTCGGATGGGGAAGTAAATGTTGGCCCCGGTCTAACCTAAAGGGTTAGGTCTAGAGCGTCCAATTTCCCGGGGTTACAAAATTCCCGGGAAACGGGAAATTTTCAGCAAATTTCCCGGGAAATCCCGGGAATTCCCGGGAAATTCTAAATTAATCGAAAATTGTTCTGATCCTGGTTTTGGTCAATATTTTGCAACAAAATAGTATTCAATAGCAATTCTAATGGTCAGAGTAAGTGTAAGGTTCACTTAATGCCTTGGCTGCTTGTAAAAAAAACATACAACTTCAGGAAAATATATAAATTTTCTAAATTCGTTCGCTCAAAATATAATGTTTAGTATTTTGTATTGATAAGAAATAGCCAGGTATATGTTTTTCATGGCAAATATTTTATTCAGAACAAATCTTACTGGATTAATCTCATGAATAAATATATAAGCATTGAATTTACCTTAAAAATCTGCTATTCACTCGAAATACCATTTTTATGTAATTACAACTTCCAGTTTTCAAATGTTTGGAACGAGTATTTGAAATATGTTTACATTTTTTGAAGTAGTTTTTTAATGATATTTTTAATGATTCGGCCTAATAAAAGACTTCGGTTAAAAGAATTTTCATAGAAAAAAAAACTTGTTTAGTAGTTTCAGATTTAAACTTTACGCCCTTGGTACGCTAAAAAAATGAGTTCGCGTAAACGTGAACAGAGCTCATGCCAACGGGAACCAGGAAGAAAACTATTCAACTTTTATAGTGCATTGCACCATGAAAGTGAACAGTTTTCTTCCTGGTTCCCGTTGGCATGAGCTCTGTTCACGTTTACGCGAACTAATGCTCTATAAATTTTTAACTTTTGACTGTAATTTCTCGAATACTTTTGAACAAATTAACCTAATAATTTGGTAATGGGAAACAAAACGAAAAAAATCAATTTTGATCTTGGCGGGAAGAGTTACCTTATTTTCAAATGATATAACAAGAGTTTATTCATAATATTGTACAAGATCTATACCTAGTTGTGAATGCTTCAGAAATTATTATCATCTGAAATAAATCTTGACATAAAATTTTTAGACGATCTGATAAGTTCAATAAGAACAGTAAATTGAATTTATTAAAATAAGTTTTTTCATTTTGATTTTTTTTTTAAGTTTAAAAAATGTACCAGAAAGTTGAGAAAATGTATACTTCCGCTTGAATTTCGGGAATTCCCGGGAAATTTACAAATTTCCCGGGAAACGGGAAATATTTTTTTTCGGGAAATCCCGGGAATTCCCGGGAAATTTTTTCCCGGGACGGGAAATTGGACGCTCTAGTTAGGTCGATAGCTTAATCCAGGTGGAGGAGTCGTCTCCCTGGGTCCTGCCTCGGTGGAGTCGCTGGTAGGCAGTTAGACTCACAATCCAAAGGTCGTCAGTTTGAATCCCGGGTGGATGGAAGCTAAGGTGTAAAAAAAGGTTTGCAATTGCCTCAACAATCAAGCCTTCGGACACTTAGTTTCGAGTTGGAATCTCACAATCGAGAACGCCAAGGCAATGCTGTAGAGCGAATAATTTGATTTTAGTTAATTCTGGTTATCGAACTAAGACCGTTCGTTAGGTTATGCGGCGTTAGCTTTGCGCAACAAATTTATATTCCATGGAAAACAAAATTACCCCTTTTCAATTTGAGTCATCCCTTCAACTGAGTACGATTGAAGTGTTATAATTGCTTTTTACTACTTGAGTGATGCATTAGCTCAGTTTCCACTGCTCTTTGATAGGACTGACAGTAAGCAGAAATGCTTCATTGCTCGCGATAAATTACAACTTGCAACGCATCACCATCAAAATCCACACTCGTAATTGACAGAATGGAATATTGCTATAAATAGTGCAGAATTTAAGATTTAAAAACGTTACTTAATCCACCTTAAGGTGGTTGATGCCTTCCTCGCATTCATGTTGTATTTTAGGTGGTATTTACAAATTAATTTAAGAGTTTTTTTTTATTTTTTTTAATTTTTTTTTCATTTGTTTTTTTTTTTAATTATTGATTTTACTTGAAAAGCTATTTTCAATTCTTTTTTTTACCAACTCTTCAAAATAAGGGTGAAAAGTCTCATGAGTTAAATATTTCAGTAAAAAGTTCGTATAAATCTTTGTCGAGACAAAATGATGCAGCAACATAATTAATACAGATTTTTTTCCAGAAGAGACGCAGACACTGCTTAAGCGATGTGGCAAACGGGCGATACGCATGCAAGGGGGTGTGGCTGCCAATCCTCCGCGTGGTCAAAAAGTCAAAAAAGCAAAAAGACCTGGCCTTTGAGGTTATGCAAAAATCACCCTTTTTTGTAGCTCCAAAAAATCTTTTTCTTGGTATAACTTTAAAAGTACTTCACTAAACAGAATAAAATTTAATAGGGTCTTAGGGGAACCTAAAACGAACAGGATAAGGCGGATCCGGATCCAAAATCGGTTCTGCCAGTTCTGAGATAATCGTGTGGGAAAAAAATCATGTCTACACACATCCCCACAGACATTTGTTCAGAATTTGATTCTGAGTCGATAGGTATACGTGAAGGTATATCTAGGAGTCGTATTCAAGAAGTTCGAGTTCGAGTGATTTTATAGCCTTGCCTCAGTGAGGTGAGGAAGGCAAAAACAATAGACCGACTCAGTGCCGCTAACGCATGTACATGTGTGGCTAGTTTGAGCGGTTATTGCGACGGATCAGCAATTTGCGAGTCTGAAAGTAATCTGTTCAATATAAATCGACTTACTTTTATTACGTTATTGAATTGGCTACACAAATGACATCACGACATCATATTTAAAAAAATAGGGTTAGATTATTAAACATTATGTAATTTAAAAAAAACTGGGTTGAAATAGAGCCTTTCTTAATAAAAAATATAACAATGGTAGAACTTCTTTTAATTCATAACATCGACTTTGTTTATTTATAATGTCAACACAAAAGAAAGTGATATGATACAAAAAATCTTATGATGAAAATAAGGTATTATAAATTATGTGTTTTCCAAATGAAATTGAAAACGCATTTTTTACCAAAAGAATATTTTTAATCGTACAAATTCTTAATCAAACATGCGTATATAACAAACGCGAGCATAGCAAGCTTCCCATGCGCCAGTGACAACGCACACCGCGGTTTTGGTTTTCTAGTTTCGGTACGAGCCCATAAACCGAACAAAGCAGGCGCAAAGCAAAACCGAGGTACAAGTGAACCGCGTATGCCGCACGGTGCAGGGAAGCTTGCCATTCAGCTTTTACGAAAGTGAGAGAGTCAGAGATAGCTAATTTGACAACCGCACCACTACACACTCAATCGCGACTTATTAAGGTAGAAAGCCATTGGCGTCGCGAGCATTGAAAACTTTGATAACGATATAAACGATGAGAAGCTTAGAATGCTCCTTATGCAAAAACGGACAGGGCAAAAAAAACCGGAAAGCTACGATATCTTACATCGGTAGACAAGCTACTACTTACGAGTATATTTCGAGCCAAAAAATATATGCGCCAGCATTCTAGCGCCAGTATTCGAAGCTCAACTTGACAACTTGTCGACTTGGCGACTAAGCGTCGAAAATCGATGAAGTGTGATTTTTTTGCGATTTTTCCGATCAAAATTCATGCCAACCATAAAGTAAACCCTATACCATTCTTTAGTAAGTAAGGCAAAAAGTAAATCGTTCTAAAAATGGATCGTTATTGCCGATAGCTGTCAAAGATGCTTACTCATGGTCTGTACTATGAATGTAGAAAGAAAATTCGGATAAAATTAGAAACGAAAAATGTTGGCGAAGGTCACCAGGTGGGCTTTTACCTTTTTTCAGGGATTTTTTTTTCTTATTATGGGTTAATCAAACGGCTGTAGCTCCAGAACTAGATTATGAATCTCGATAATTTGGGAGTTTGTAGAGCTCGAAAAATGCGATTTTTGGGACAAATAAAAGATATGAAAATGAAATGGTTCAGCACACTAGCATTTATTTGCATTCAGAAGAATCATAATCGGATTTAGGGGAACTGAAAACGACGCGACACAAAATTTGGCAAAATTTTACCACACACGAACATCACTCGATCTCCACGAAATTTATTTTCTCAAAATTCGAGGGCTGGATATAGACGAGTTCTGTCAAGATGAATCGATAGAGCGTTGAAAATCGAAGCAGTGTGATTTTTTCGATTAAAATTCATGCTAAATCGTCATATTTACGAAGATGAAAATGATGTCTAGTGTCTAGCCATAAAGTAAAACCTATTTCTTTAGTAAGACAGGCAAAACACAAAATCTTTCAGACCGTGTTTTTTTTTAATAATAAAAAATGTTTTAATAACACACTCTACAGTACTATTTCGACGGACCTGAGTAATAATCTGAAACTAACAAACAGCCATTCCACGTCAAATAGGAAAAATCCAAATTAAAAGTGCTCCGATTTGGTCCAAATTTGGCATGAGAGTTCCTAGGCCAAAATTATTAGACCCGTATTTTTTTGTTTGGCGATTAAGCGTTGGTCAAGAAATTTCCAATAAAGCCAAATTTAAAAAAAAAATATACCTACCTTCAGAGTGGCTGATCCAATTTCAGAGTGCCACGTTTCAAAAAAAGGTATGAGTTGGACTTTTAAGAAAAAATATGTCGAGGTCCGAATAAACTTGCTGAATATTTGAAAAGTTCCTATTAAAATTTGATTTGGTCCCCGGTTGCGTATTTCAATTACGAAAATTTTGGTACCCTATAGGTCATCGTTGAAATTTTGAAGTTATCGCAGTTTTAGTGAAAAAAGTCGATTTTTTCCCGTTTTCGTCATTTTCCCATCTTTGCGTGTGGTGCGTCGAAACCCCAGTTTTTATTTTCAAAAAATCGTATCTCAGAGTATTGAAAACATAACTTCACCATTTTTTGATATGTCATATAAAACTTTCCGAGAAATCTGATAAAAATATTTTGAGACATAGGCTCTTTGGTCCCGAGACCTTCAAAACAGTATTTTAAGTTTTTATATGACCTTTTCAAATGTTAAGCTAGATTTTGAAAGTTCTTACTATTTTTTACAATTAGCAAAACTAATCACCTTTCTTTTGCGCCTAAGACAGCTAAAATCGGATGAAGTGGCGCAGAGATATGATTTTTTGAAAAAAGTGGTTTTTGCGAAAATCGACGAAAATTGCCATTTTTCGGACCACCCTAACAAAGCGTAGGTCACCCTTATGACCAAACAAAAAAAATACGGGTCTAATTATTTCGGCCACGGAACCCCCAAAAAAAATTTGAGCCCGATCGGAGAACTTTTTATTCCAATCATGCTGTTTTCGTGGGGAATTGCTGTATAAATAAAAAATCTTTAAACAGACATTTTCCAAGCCATATAGTTAAAAAATTAACACTTTCAATACCAACCAAAAATCAATGATGTATGACTTTAAATATACTTATTTTCAAATTATATCTGTACGATAAAACATACGTTATACATACAAAACTAACATTGAAATCTCGTTTTCAATTTTACATGTTTTGTTGGGACTTGTTTGAAAATGATTTCAAATTTTAGATTTAAGAGCTCTTGTTTATTTCTGCAAGAGCAGCTCTAAATCCTTAACTGACCTCATGTTTACCATAATTCTATTTCACATGACTCACACGACCAACAGCGTGTGTGAAGGTGTAAATTATTGAAACCATTTGTATGGATTGCAAATAAAGCACGCGGGCGCGGATAATTAATCATGACAAATTGGCGGTCAGCTTTCGAGAGCGTCGCGCCAGCATGAATATACGTAAGCAGAAACTACTCATAGTCATGTGAGAAAATTAGATTACTGAGCAATTCCAGCTCAAATCAGGAATTTTTCTGATACTTTTGTACCCGACCCTCTCCGATTTCAATGAAACTTTTTAGACATGTTATCCCAGGCCTATATAAGCCATTTTTGTGTATATGGAGCCAATAGTACTCGAAAATAACATTTGAGAAGGGCGTAAGGTATTTAAATATTTTTGTATTTTGCAATTTAAAAATTACTGTATCTCGAAGCCATTGCGTCGTATCCAAAAGTGGTCAAAGACAAACTTGTAGGAAATTGGACGGGCTTTCTGAAAAAATACACTGAAACAAAAATACACGCCACTTCTATGAGATTTTTTGATTTTTAGGTCTAAAACTTAAATTTAAAGGTGTTGTCACGATTTTTTTTCGTTCAAAATTTTTGAGGAAATAGCCTAAGATGTTACCAAAAGACTAACGAAAAATGCAGGATGGTATGTCTCTCCTAAAAAAATACAAAAATCATTTACTAAAACTGTTTTTTGAAAAGTGGTCTAAACGTCAAAATTTTAAAAAACCGGTAGTGGGAATCGATTCTCCAGACAATTTTACATAAAAGTCTCCATATTGACCCAATGTCCAATTCTTGGGAAGATACAGCGGTTTTAAAAATGAAAATGATGAAAAAATTGGTTTTTTGGTGGTTTTTGGCAATTTCTATATGACAGACTTGGTTTTTCAGTCTCGTAAATATTTTTACCGGAAAGCTCGTCCAATTTCCCATAAGTTTGCCTCCAATTTCCTACAAGTTTGTCTTTGACCACTTTTTGATACGACGCAATTGCTTCGAGATACAGTAATTTTTAAATTGCAAAATACAAAAATATTCAAATACCTTACGCCCTTCTCAAATGTTATTTTCGAGTACTATTGGCTCCATATACACAAAAATGGCTTATATAGGCCTTGGATAACATGTCTAAAAAGTTTCATTGAAATCGGAGAGGGTCGGGTACAAAAGTACCAGAAAAATTCCTGATTTGAGCTGGAATTGCTCTACTAACAAATTCCCATGCGTCTCCATATAATAAGTTTGATGGAGTCAACATAAAGGAGACGCATGGTACCATTGGTGAAAAACAAAACCTTCATGATCCTGATAGCGATAGTTAGTTCATCCCTTACCTAGCACAATCAGATACAGTGCCAAGCTTTTGACGGGCAGCGTCGAAACTTGGCACTCGTAAATGCCGGTGTCTTTCCGCTCGGTCCACTTGATGTTGAGCGTCCATTCGCCCGTTTCGTTGTTGTGCAGCGACTGGAACCGCTGGTCGGCGGTGTAGGTGTACCGGTCGACGGTCAGGATGTGTAGATCTCGGACCCGAATCCAGGACACGGTGTACGCGCCCAGGTTCTCGACCTGGCAGCTGAGGAAGGCGGGATCGCCCTGTCGGATGGTGGCGTTCTTGGACGCCGTTGGCACAAAGTAAGGCTCCGGTGGTGGCCTGGGGGCAGTGGGTTTTGGTGTGACGTCAGCCGGCGTTGGCCACTGGCTCGGAAGGTGGTGGTACATGCCATCGGTTAGATCTGTGGAAGAGAGGGGACAAGCGCGACATACATTAGACAGAGTCAGCGAGCTGTTTGTTCCGATCAGGGCCAACCACGTGACAGAGATGTATATTATTTGCTGCAAATATGTCACAAATATTACTCTGTCAGTGTAGAGAGAAAAGGGAGAAGACAGGTGGTTGTTCATCTCAATAGTGCGGTGACAGCGAGATGATGCTTTTACCACTTGGTCATAAGTTGATGTAAATGCTAATGTATTTATAGCCTGGCGTAGTTTACTGGTTTGATATTAACCTTGCAATTAATTGATGTTGGTTGATAGAAACATATAAAATTGTATTATTAGTGTAGAGAATAAGACGAGGAAATGCAATATTATGCAAAATTATATTAACGATTCTATTATTCTTCGGAAAAATATGCTTCAAATTATATTTGGCCAATTGAAATGTTGGAGTCGAAATTGGACTGTTGTTGTTTGCTGAGATGCAACGGCGACGCACACGAAAAAGGACAGCAACACGTGAGTGACCGTACTAGTGTGCGTGCGTCGACCAAGTTGAGCTTGTCTGTCTGCGCAACGCAAAGCGATGTGAGTGAAATGAGAGAGAGCGACAACGACCGAAGTCATCGATTGCTGCGATGCTTGCACGTTGGGCGCAGGCGATGAGCGTCGGGTCGGTTGCGCGTGTGTGTGTGCGCTCTTGGAATGATCGTGAAATGCTCGGGGGTCTTCAGTCTGGTTTGGAAATTTGCAGTGGTTGGTCGTTTGACGACATTTTGCTAAAAAAAAAGCTTTGTTTACTACACAAGTATGGAATTTAAGGAGTTTTTTTTTTTTAAGACGAGGAAATGCAATATTATGCAAAATTATATTAACGATTCTATTATTCTTCGGAAAAATATGCTTCAAATTATATTTGGCCAATTGAAATGTTGGAGTCGAAATTGGACTGTTGTTGTTTGCTGAGATGCAACGGCGACGCACACGAAAAAGGACAGCAACACGTGAGTGACCGTACTAGTGTGCGTGCGTCGACCAAGTTGAGCTTGTCTGTCTGCGCAACGCAAAGCGATGTGAGTGAAATGAGAGAGAGCGACAACTAAAGTGCCTAATAGAAAGTGAGGACAAGGCACTCAAAATGCAATGCCACTCACAGTTGGTCACTCAAAATTTACCAAGCGTTTAAATGGAAGGTGTTCATTTTTTGACAAAACCTATGGAAGAAGTAGAGATTGTAAGCACCTTATCTGTAAGATCTTGGAGGTGCTCAATTTTTTGACAGAAAATCGCTGGGTTCTCAGTTTCTCGTGTCCCCACTTTCTATTAGGCACTTTACTTTCTATTAGGCACTTTAGTCTTCAGTCTGGTTTGGAAATTTGCAGTGGTTGGTCGTTTGACGACATTTTGCTAAAAAAAAGCTTTGTTTACTACAATTAGAAGACCAAAAGGCCGTTTGTACTGTCTAGTTTTGGTAAGAACAAAAATTCAAAATTAAAGAGATTTTAAAGAGCTTGAATTTAAAAAAAACTTAATATTGTGACTTGTCCTGGATGGCGGTAACTTGTTATTTGGACCATGGGCTTTAATTTTATGCAATAGGGCGTTTGAAGATGATTTAGTATGCAAATCAATAAATAAATTATTGTCATCATAGTGAAAGCTTTTCCAACAAAAGTGTTAAATAAGTCCACGTATGCTCATTCGAGGTTGAGTCATGAAGCTGGCAGCTTGTATTTCCACACTGCAAACATTGTTATTTCTACATTTTGTCTCTTCTAGAGTAGAAGTTACAACTTCGACATCCGCCTTCCATCCAGACGTTTTGAAAAATGCCCTGTCTATTATTGAACACCGTATGGCCGTTCAAGGTGCCGAAACATTCCAGTGTATTTTTTTCGACATGGATTCAAAGAATCCTTATAACGTGATCCTCAACGATCTGCTGCGATCGCCCATACTAGAGCATGTGGGTAAATTTGTGGTCCAAGGATTGAAACACCAGGTTAACCGTTATCCTAAAAATCCGTCTCTACTCGTGCTACACCCAGGGTCTGCGCAGGATCTTCTTTCGAGAAATGGGTTCATGAATATTAACCGATTTCTACAACATTTGAATCCTGGTACCCCAGTATTGGTTGTCATGGACTTTCGTCAAAAAAGTTCTCAAATTATCTACGAGTATCTAGCAAGAGGGCAATTCAGAAGGGTCACATATTTGAATATGGTTACGGGGCATATGATGTTAGCCTGCGAGTACATTCATACAGCTGCTAATATGATTTTGGACAATCCAGCAAGTATTGAAATGTGGCACCAAAAAGCTCTACGCCAACGAAGTATTTACTATGTTTCGAACAACATTACAGCGGATGGTCGAGTTGCTCTCGAGTGGATTATAGCAACAGCAAAGTACTTAAATGTAGGTGCTACAGAGTACAATGAAGACGAAATGGAGGATTTCGATATATTGCTAGAGAAAGCATTAATTGTTAACACCACCAGTGGAAATTATCGAGTAATTTATGAAAATGCTTTGGAAATATGTCGGATTGCGATTCATAAAGGAAGACCTTTGAATGCAATTGAGATCATGTTGATGCCCTTCAATTGGCAAGTTTGGACATTACTGTTGGTCATTTTTGTACTAGCTGAAATCGCAAAACGTGTTGCACCAGATCTTTTACAAAACGATCCGTTCTTGCACGTCGTTTGCGGATTCGAAAAACATAATCTTAATCAAGCTGCTCGGCGGGAAAAATTCATTCTGATCTCGCTGGTTGTTCTCATGTTCTTCATGACAAATGCTTTTGAGACCAAGGTGATCTCGCTGATGATTAGTAAGCCCTGGATCCAGCATGTCAAATCTCTGGCTGATTTCGACAAGTATGGTCTTAAGTTTCGGTATGATCCAAAGAAAAATCCCAGTGCTGGGGATAACGCGGTAATCGGAAAGTATGTAGTTTACAGAAATGACACCAACATAATTGTTAACGAACCAGGTTACGCATTTTATGTTGCTCGATCGATGATTCGTCAATTTTTGAACTTCCCTGAAATTATATTCCTTGATGAAGAGTATTTCGATGGAGTTCTTGGATATCGATTAGGGTTGCGTAGTATATATGTAGAAGCGCTTCAGTTTACGTTAACTGCACTTGAGGAAGCAGGACTGTTCGATCTGTGGAGGGACCTATGGACAAAGCGGGCGTATAGCAAACCGAAAAATGTCGAAAAAACTTATCTTAACTTTCACGATATGCAACCGGCTTGGTTGGCTCTAGGAATTGGTTTGTGTGGCAGCTTCGTTGGATTCCTGGGTGAGCTGTGGAAAAAATGGGTCCAATCAAGAATAGTACAAACCTGGCAAATTGTTCGTTCGTTAACTCAAAGAATTTTGCGCAACTCTACGAAATCTTACAAACTTTCATTATTGCTCAAGAACACTTTACATAGAAGTTAAACTATTGCAATTGTGTAACTTTTTTTTTGTTTTTCAAATAAATATGATGGACAGACTGTAAAATAATTTCTTGAAGAGTCAATATATTCCTAAGATTGCCAGTAAAATGCTCAAGGGCCATGGAATTCCAATCTGACACTGCTTTTAGTTGTCCCAAATCAAATGTTTTCAAACCATGTTGAGATGGTGAATAGAGAGGCTATCTAATAGCGAAAATATCCCAAATGTGCATGCAGCTAAACAGGACACATGGAGCGAATTGGGACAACTGTTTTAGCCTTGTTACTGTATAATAATTGGTTATTTTTGATAAGTTTCGGATAGAACAGACACAGAGCAACAAAAATAATGCATTGGTTTTCGTATTTAAAGCGGGGTTTTTTTAAAAACAGAAAAATATTTGTTTTGTGTTTTTAATACCCCGAATTTAAGGCACCCAAAACACTCGAAAAGCTAAAAATAAAAATTTGCCCTATTCTACTTATAAAAAAAAAACTCGTTCGATGGTGACTAGGGTATTTTAACCATTAGTGGACCCCCTAGTAGAGCCGATACACATTTTTCACAAATTTTCAATATTTTAAGCCCTTTTTCATAACCCTTTGTACAAAACAATGAAAACTGAAGTCTTTTGAACTGTTATGTTTATACCAAATTTAACCGATATTTGATGTTTTGATGCATGGTGTTGGTCTAATGATAGATATAATGAATAAAAGATGGATTATGCTCACTTGTCATCATAAACAAATATGTTTTGTTAAAAAAATTGGCTTCAAACAACAAAAAACCTAACAGACATTTAAAAACATTTATTTTCGAAAAAGATCAGGGAAGCGTTTTAAAAATCACTGTAAACATAAAAATAATAAAAAAAAATAATGTTGATGCACCTTTTTTCATATTAATTACAATGGTTGACCGAAACTAAACAATAAATTTGTTTACAGTTGCTGATAAAACCACGCATGTTTATTTGAAAAAAAAAAGTTTTGTTCTTTTATTATAAAACATCATTTCAAAGTGCAATTATGATGCTTCAGTTAAGTGCAATTGACTATAGTTTTGATTAATTATATTTTTCTTACGGCTTCAGCATTTTTGGTACTTTTAACATAAAACAGCTATATTTAATATTATTTATACTAATAATTGAAAAAAATATGCATTTAGGTTGATAGCAACAAGCATTTATTGTTTGTTTAAGAGAAATTTTTGCTTAAATACACAGTTTTGTTCATTTTTGAAAGTTTTATTAACAGGGGTTCACTTTTGGAAAAGTTTGGATTTTCGTTGTCCTATATTGCCCCTAATTTTTGCTCGAAAATGAGCAGTTCTTCGCTTTATTTTAGTAGAGTTCCTTAAAATTACATTATTTCGACTTGCTGAAGTTAAATAATCAGTCAAAAAATGATTGAATAGTTAATTCAATCATAAAATATAAATGCAGTTTTGTTGTGAAAATGCTAGTGGCCATGGCTGATTTCTGATGTCGAACTCAAAACACTTATTTTGGTAAAAAGGACAATTCAATATCAGTCAACATTGATTTAAATGATGATGAACATGCCAAATAAGAGATTTGTAGGCAACAACACGCTTGAAATTGTGATATTATTGAATTTTTCATCAAAAAGCCTTCAGAGGGTCCACTATGGGAAAGGGGTCCACTAATGGATAACGTACCCTATCAGGGAATGCATCATTCACGATTGCAGTGAGTTTTATTCTTGATCTATGGCCCTAACTGAGACTTCTAGATAGAAATGTTATGCAAACATTTGGTTTCATCCCCTCATGGTTAAGCATTTCATTAACCCCCTCACCACCAACTCTCCCCCTTGTCTTGCGGATCTGATCAAAGACAAAACGGCATTACAGCGTGTTAAATGCTCTGTCTTGAGAATAATTTGAAAACAAATTGAAATTCCCATTAAAACCGGGCCCGGCCCAGGCCTTTTAGCTAAATAGGTGCTCGGGTCCGATCGTGGTGGGTGTAATGTGTTTGTGTGTGTGTGGGCGTTGGAGCTGGGAGGTAATAAAAAATACCGTCCCCGTAATGCTCCCTCCTGCTAAAGGCCAAAACATAAACAAATATATTAAAATTGTTTTCTTAAGTTTGCCTTTGCCTGACAGGTTAACCCTCTAATCTCAGTTTTTGTCAAACAATGGCATTTTTGTAACCTGCCGGTTAATTTATAACAAATTATGCCAAAAATTGTTTTGTTTTCATGATTTAACAATTCAAAATTTTAAGTTCAATTCAATGATTCTGCATCTATTTTTTTGAATGCATTTTTTTTCAAGCAAAACAAAATGATCTTAAAGTGATATTTTTTTCGAAGCAGTACACCCCAACTCTGAGACGAGCAAAGCTAAACAAACGGAAATTGTTTGTGTGATCTTTGGCGGTACCGAAAGTATGTTTGGGTTATGACACATGGGTGTGTGAACGAAAATTCGACGTTGGTTTAGCGCGTCAGGCGTCCGTCTAAATTTGTCAAGTGGATCAACGTGCGTTTGCTGCAAACTAGCTCTTAAACGCATGACGGGATTTTAGAACGATGGAGAGAGCGTGAGAACGGTTTCATCATCGGATCGCGTTTCATTAAGGTCTTAACATATTAAAATCGCTGAAAAATAAATAAAATAGGAATTTTTAAGGTATTTAAGTTACATTTTGAAATATTTAAGTGTTTTCAATAAAAAATACTCTTTTTTCAGCATCGTATACACTCAACCCCCGGTGGTAGGTCACTTTTTCGAATGACACTTTTTTAGTTTGTACCCCGTTGGTTGGTCAAAGTCAAACTAAAAAACAAGTGACGTACTGTCACTTTTTACCAGGCGCTCACGCACACTATTAAAACAAACGTTTGGTTGTGTGTGGGAGCTCCGTGTAAAAGGGGTGTCAAACTAAAAAGTGACCCCGTTCGTTTGACAAGAGTTGGTGTCAAACCATCGGGGTTTGAGTGTAGAGAGGCCAGTCAATTGAGTGTGAACCATAAAAACTCTCTACTCTTGTTGATGTTTATGAAAGATGCGGTTCCCTCACGGCATAAACATATTAGATGTCAACTTAAATTAGGCGCTGCGTTAAATGGATCATTTAATGGAACACTGAGATAGAGTTTGAAGATAATCAGCTGAAAAAATCAAGAAAAACAATGTAAATGGGGCAATGTGGAGTTTAAAAAAAAACTCGATTATCCGAAGGCCTTGGCAAAATTTCACATCGGATGATCGAAACTTCAGATAAGGCTGGTATAAATTTTATTTAAAGTTTTTGTCATTTACAAATGAAATAATAAGATTTTTTTCCCGTGATACGATTACAACATCCCATATAAATCTTCGGATAATCGAACTTCTTATAATCGTAACTTCGGATAATCGAGACTGGACTGTTTTAAAAAGACTTTGCAAATATATAGAACGTTCAAATTTTGCCCCAATTATGTAGAGTTTGTTTTTTTACACTAGATTAGAAACAGAAAAGTATGCTGGAAACCAGCATAGTTGCATCAAATAAAGCTCATAATTTAGCTATATTTTTAGTCTTCCCCTTACGTATGGTCATAACACGAATTTAAAACAGTGTAACACTATTTTTTTACAATAAAATCGGACACCCAAAAAAAAAAAAAAAAATGGAAGTTGACATCATTTTTTTCGGTTCATGTGTACCCAATTACATTTTTAGTAAATTTGCTATGAATTTTTCATAAATAAAAAACTAAACTTTCAAAATTTAATTCCAGTATTTCACAAAAAATACATTGATCATTGGCTGTAAAAATAGTTTTGATTTTGTATAATAGTTTGTTTGGAATAGATTGAAATGTACACAGCTAAAAAAGTAGTAATCCAGCTATGTGTAAAAGTGCTGGGTGTAAAATAAAAATTGCATTATTTTATGCAATTTAATGTAACTTTACACCGAGAAATATGTAGCCCATCAGTATGGGAAACCTACTTGACCGAAATGTCAAGCTCATATATGCGTTTATCCTTACGTTCGTTGGGTTAAGGCGCCAGTCCTTACTGTTGGTGCTGGGTTTGAATCCCGTCGGTTGCACCTTTTTTTTGTGTTTGCAAAAATTCTACATACAGTGTGTAATATTAAATGTTTATTTTGACGAAGGTGATGTGCATGCTTTTGCATGCGATTTTACCATTGAATTTTTTGCTGTGTATATTTGTTATGTTAATGCAGTGCCATACCGTTTTAGACAACACGAATTTTTCAAACTTTTCTGCTTGACAAAAACAGCGTTTGTTTTTGTGTGAAGTTTTGGATTGGATTTCAATCGACAATTAAAGACGAGAGAAAATGTGTCGAATAATTAATTTTATTTCATTGCAATTTTCTAATTAACCCCAAACACAAAACAACAATTGAAATAGCATAAACACGTTAAAAAACTTTTCTCCTCTCAAATCATTCCCACTCGTCTGGTCCCGGTCGGTATAGCTAATTCCAGCTAAATCTGTCAACAGGCTTGGTCGTGCCCCGGGAGCACGCTCTGCCAATTAGACACTTCATTCCGCGCGGAGAAGCACGTGTGACGACTTTGTATAATATGTATACCACACTGCGCTTTTCACTTAGACGTCACGGCGCATAAATCTTTCTGCACGTCGTCAGAGGGCGCCACCACCACCATCAGCCAGCCGACAGCAGCTAAACAGTCTGAAAAGTGATGAATGCAGTTGGAGGATTTTCCATGTTAGTTTGCGAGAGTTTTTTTTCAGTGTTGATTTTTGCACTGTTAAGTCTTGTTGTTAAACTTTTTATCAAGTCTATATTTTTACCTGAAAAAAAAAACAGTTCAGATTGTTTCCTTTGAAAGTAAATTCCAAAGAAATGAGTTTTGAAAGTTTTTATTACGACGGGATTTTCAACATAAAAAAACACTTTGATTCTTTTCAGAGTTGCAATTTTCCATGGAATATCGTGGATCCCACGATTTTCTTGTAGGGGAAATCTACCCTTTCCAATCAAACACCTATCTTCGTCATATGGAGAGTTTGATGCTCGATTAAAGCTCCAAAAATACTATTTGGGCTATAAACTTACCAGCAACAGCACCGCCTCGAGTAAGCACGCAAATGTATGCCACTTACTGGCCAAAAAGATCACATTTAATGCACTTTTGATCATAATTTGTATTTTGCGAGACCACTTCTCATCATTTTGTTGGCACACACAGTGACACACACGAGAATCCCTCAAACGCTTAATGAATATCGCCAAAATTAACTTTCCACTTTCGCTTACTTTTTCACGGCGCTTAAGATATGAAATTGCTTCCAACTACTGGCAACATGCTCTTTTGATCATTAGTAAGGCACTCACTTGAAGAATAATCCCGAAAAATGTAATAAATTAGCAAGCGCCATCAAAAAAACAAACGCGCCAAGTCGTTTGACGTTTCAATTTTCACTTTGCATTCTAATCGAAGGCTGAAGAAAACCGAGCGAGAGACGAAGGCAAAAAAGAACAAAAGCTGGCCGTCAACACCACCAGCAGCACAGCCAGCGATGCCAGGAAACTTTCCCTATAAATGCCACTTTTCGTGAGTGTTCGTTTGAACTGTCAGCGCAAATGGCAACACTCGACAGAGTTTTGGAAGAAAAAAGAACTAAGCTGATATTAGAAAAATGGGCGTGGCCGAATGCATTCGCCTCGATTAGAATACCCTTGGGATTATTTTTTGTTAAGTGCTTGGTAAAGAAATAGAATAACTTTTAGTGAAAGTGAAAATAAACAGAAATGTTCACAAAAACTTGCTCTACTCGTTGGTGTACTTGGTTTTAGTAAAATTCAAGGGAGACTCAAGATTATCCAGCATCATTCAAATACGACCGCTTATTAGGATTAAAATGGGTAGATTTCCCCTAGTTCTGCTAGCAACAGCAGTACAACATCATTTTTCAACAAAACGTCAGCACAGATATTCCACACTGGATAGGGTTCAGCTTGCAATCACTGTTTCTCACATTAATAAAAATAACGCAAATCTATTTCAAAGCCCCTCCCTCACCAAGGGAGGTGAGAAACGTGACTTAATCACATTGATTCGCTGAGTCTGTGCGAAGGTTTTCCGTTTGTTTTATTTTGATTCAAACCCAAACCCAAGACGGAGACGCGTGGTTTTGTTTTGTCACGAGTGATGAATTAAAGTCAGAAAAATGAGGGCTTTTAGAGTGAGCACACACGCGTCGTTTCAGAAAAAAAGTTGAGTAAAAAATTGTTTTACAAGCAGCTTAAAAGAATATTTGCGTATTTTTAGTTTGGAGGGCAAAGCCGTCGCCATCGCCGACAGGGGAAGGAAAAGAGGGGAAAAACGATTTTCCGCACTGTCTCGCCACACAGTCGTTAGTGTTTGCTGTTTTCCGCTACGCATTATGTGGTTTTATATGATACAAATGACCTAACTTTGAAACAGAGTTTGTTGAGTATTTCCTCTAAAAAAATCGAAATATGATTCACGGCGGAAAAATTGGTTTTGCCACGGTGGTTATTTTGATTTATATGCTTTTAGAGTCCATTGATCCCCAACTTCTTTAAAAAGAACAAAGTGACATTTTTGTATGAAAATAAAATGTTCATCACACTACTGAGTTGCCTCATCGCAAATGCCATGTATACCGAACAGAAAGAGAGACACAGAGGTGACAAATATTTGCGAGGAATACACAATAAAAAAAAACAACTAAAACCATTCGAAATAATGCCAACAGGGCAAAAACTGGGTGTTGTTGGGTCTAAAAATAAAACAACATTACAATAATATGTGGCCACATGGAGACGCGTGGTAATTAGCAGCGAAAAATAGCTTGATGCTCAATGTTTTGACTTGTAACAACGCGAACTGAGTTATTTTTTCGGCAGCACATCACTACAAGGCTCAACCGCTTCCACTTTAGGTCAGCCTCTGGGTAACAGGGTGGACAAGCGACTACGTGCGACCAGGAAAAACGTTTTCTCATCAATTATCGCTAGGAAAGGAACGTGGAAAGATTAACGATATTTGTACAGGCCTTGGGTGGAAGCGTACTTGGACTCTTGAAAGGTTTGTAACAACATGGTTTAAGCTATGCTGGGCCGTGAGGCATGTTGACTTCAGTTGCTGTGGATGATTTTTTTGTTTTATTAGATAAAACGTGCATAGCGCAATTTGATTAGTTTTTAATGTTTGTTCACAGTGATTTCACGCCTTCCGTCGGACGGGGAAGTAAATGATTTTTATTGAAATTAAATTTATTTCTATTGAACTTTCTTATAATAATTACATTTCTTTTACATGCTAAGTAGTACGGCTTAATGCTCTTCATCTTTGTTGTATTTTACGTTTTATTATTAACTGATCACATTTGTTTGTGATAATTTATAAATAGCATGCCAAATGCATCTTTTGTGTCGAACCTATTATTTTTAGGACCTTTATTTGGACATTCTCTTGCTATTTCACTAGTAAAAGTCGCACTTTTTGAACAAAAATCATTATTTCAATACTATTTTATCCAGAGCAGCAAATCACTGCCTCCCAATTGCCTGTTTCATAATTGTGGGATGTTATTGTGCCTCCCACAATTGTAGAACACCTGAATTTAACTGATTATTTCGCTAAAAAAAGTTATCAGACCATTCATAAAACATAACTAAGCTTGAATTTCGTTGGTTTCGGTGCATGAAGTCATTATTTTGTAAAAATTATGTACTCATGGAGAGAACCAAAGTTTGTTTACATCCGTAAGAAAAAAGTGTCCGTGCACCCAAAGGAAAAATATATATCAAAATCTGCAACAGTGGATTTGCTGCAGAAAATGTTATATTTTATAACAGTTTTTGCAACAAGCTCATAGCTCATTTTTGCCCGCGTCGTAATAACATGTCAGCGATCTGCAGTTCTCACCAACACATATAAAGCTGGCGCGTCCCCTAGCATAACTTAAGAGAGAAGAATGTGTTGGTGCTCTGTCCCTCACAATCCATCAAGCGTCCATGGCGCGGTGGTAGCGTGTCGGATCAATAGCCTAAAAGTTGGTAGTTTAATCCTCGTTCTATTAAGGATTTTTTTGTGCAATATTACCAAACAGCCGTCGGTAATGTTGATAATTGTCGGTAACGGGCGAAATTGTCATACCCCTATAGCGCACAAAAATGCATGAGGATTGATTTCATGCAGAATCTGATATACTTTCATGCAGCCATGCATCACAATCATGCGACCGTTGGTTGGGTGTGGATTTCAAGAGTCATAGTGTTTCTTCATAAACTTGATATAAAAGTTTAAATTTGCAGTTGTTCGGTACAGCATTCGAAAGATCCCTAATGAAATGAAGGTAAAAGTGAATCATTAAATTCAATTATCAATTTGCTATGATTTTTTGAACATTGGTCGATCGGTAAACTGTTCCGAATATGAGGGATGACTGTAATCCTAACTTAAAACTAAAAAAAACTTTGACTTATTCAAAATCATTCACCCAAAACTGGCAGCGCTAGTACGAGAGAATGATGGTCTCGAGTCGAGAGAATAGTGGTACCATTCACGGACGCAGAGAACACAGCTCGAGATGGGCGATAGAACTATTCTCTCGAGGTTCATTTGCAAAAAAAGTTCATCCGTCAAACAAAAAACCAAAAGTGTCGACAACGGGAATCGAACCAGAGACCTTTGACAAACCAATCCAATGACTTAGCTGCCTCGGCCACCACAGCTTGGTGACCATGGAGAAGTCAGAAGTCGATGTATGACACTTGTTGGAGATTTATTGATTCAACTAACGAAAGAACTCATTTGTTATGATGGTGTGAGTTGGTACCATTATTCTATCGATTTTGGCACTGAGCCCTCAATAAATTTTGAGAGAATGATTATCTCGATTCTGAATTTTGGGTGTTAGACGAGAAAACTACAAACTGTATTTTAAAATGAATGCTCCAAGCGTTCTTACTTGTTCCTGGCGAGTTTTGCAGTGTTGTTGTCATCTCGATAAAAATGTTCAGAAGTTCTTGTGGTGAAAACAGGGTACTGCTGCCTTCACCCGTTGATGCTGGTTGATTTTCCCTTGGTTGCTGACTGAAGCCTGGAGGTGTTGTATTCTCTGTGTTGTTATAAAATATGACATTTTCTGCAGCAAATCCAGCAAATCCAATTTTTCAGATTTTGAGATATATTTTTCCTTTGGGTGTGGTGGTGTTTTACGATGATTTGGTTGGTGCCTCGTCGTCGCTTGCTGCCGAATTTTTACAAACTCAGCTCGTTTTGGGCAGCTCCGATTCTTCGTCGAATGTTCGCCACCGCAATTGAAGCATTTGGCTTCGATGTTCTCGTTGATTGTGTTGCAAGCTTGAGTTTCGTGCTCACTTCCGCAGGTTGCACAACAACTCTTGATGAAACAATTCCTTCCACCATGTCAAAACTGCAACAATTCGAAAAATGTGTCACGTCACGGTGCACTGGACGAAAACGTTTCCAAGACACGATGATGTTGAAAATTGCCCGAACTGCTTGCAGCTCAGACGGCGTTGTCGATCCTTTCTCGAGATGAGCCAGGTACAGTTGATCACGATACTTGATGCCCTTGTTGTGTCTCGTCATCTTGAAGACTTCGATAACGTTCAACTTAAGAGTTTTGAGCTCTTCTTTCAGCACACTCACATCCATGTCGTACAGGCCTCGGAGGACTTGTTTCATGGGGAGTTTACCTGGATCGTCATGGCTGTAGTATTCAATCTTTGTGTTGTTCAGGAAATCCCGAACGTAGTTGTAATCCTTTCTGGTAGGTAGCAGAATTTTGAGTCCATCAGCACACAAGCGAATGGAAGCTCGTAAAGCACCAGATTTGATAAATCCGGTCAGCCACTTTCGCACGGAATCCGATGACAAAGTTTTTACAAAAATGGGTAGCACCTTCTCCCATCGTTTAAATTCTTTCTTCTCGCTCACGTCCACAGGGAGGGTAGCGAACTGGTTTCCAGACGTATTTTGAGCGTCCTTGCCCAAACTGCCTGGCTTTTCAGGTAGCGCATCGACATTCTTTAGCTTCTTCAAATCTGCCGATCCTGCTGGGGAGGACCACCTCTTTTTCTTGCCGTGAGGCATTTTTGCACTTTTTTCAGGAGCTAATATCGAGGAGTACCTCTCTCGTTGTTGGTTCCCAAAGGAATTACGGGAAGTAAATGTTGGCCTGTCTCGGTAGAGTCACTAGTAAGCAGTTGGACTCACAATCCAAAGGTCGTCAGTTCGAATCCCGGATGGATGGAAGCATGGGTGTAAAAAGAGGTTTGCAACTGCCTCAACAATCAAGCCTTCGGACACCTAGTTTCGAGTAGGAAACTCGCAATCGAGAACGGCAAGGCAATGCTGTAGAGCGAGCAATTTGATTTTTTTAGATGCAGAAATATTTGCAATATGGATGTAGAGCAAAGTTAAAAAAATAGTTTTTTGAAAATGTTAAAAGTCGGGTGTTAATCGTTGAATTGGGAGCGGCCGTAGTTGACTGGTTACGGTGTTCGCTTTGTAAGCGAATGGTTCTGGGTCCGATGCCCATCTGCTCCCAACGAGAAAGTTAAGAACACAGAAATTTGAAATGATGAATATGAACGAAAAAATCAAAGTCGCTCGAGGCGGGGTTCGATCCCCCGTCCTTTGGATTGGTAAGCAAAAATGCTAACTACTAGGCCATGACGACTTGATGAGCCTGGACTGGAATTAGGAATACTGTTACAGAGAGCGAGTTGTGGCGCTATAACCACGGCAAATAGTGTCCAGGGCATTCAGGGAAATACAATGTCCCATCCCTGTCGATTCAGAATTGTGTTGTAGTTCGAACACTCAGTGCTCAAACTCAACCCAATTACGAGTCATCTCTGCGATACGGCTTTACGCAGTAGGCCTGGCCGCTTTAACGTTTGTGATGTTTCAATGCATTCTAATGCAATGGCGCACTACAAATGTTAATGAATGACAAGAAGAGTGCTATGCGTCATCTAACATAAGGCACTCTACATGATCCCTTCGAAAGATTGGCTGCGCTAGGGTTGGATTAGATAAGATTAGATTAGAACTGTTAACAGTCGGGTGTTAAATAAATTCAACATAATTCAATAAAATTTTATGTAATATTACAAGCAAAAATATATAGCCCATCAGTTTGAGATACCGCTTTGAGTCGCCTCCTTATCTTGGTTTGATTCCCGCATATTTACAAAAAAAATGTGTGTGTGCAGAAAATCTGTACATCCAGCGTGTAATGTTAATTTTTAGTATTCACAGAGGTGAACAGAATGCAATGCAATTAAAAACCAGGAAAATTTCGTGATATTCCTTCCCGACGCCGATTGCGACATGATCTATAAATTCTTTGAATATCATCTGCAAATCCATGAAGGCTGTCATTTTTCAATTCTCGAAAACAAGCCTGATCAAACGGGTCTGAAAACACTGAAAAATGAGTGCCACCCAAAATATGCAATCGCGTGCGCCATTCGTTCTGCGCGCGAAATTGGCGTTATTTCATTTTTCGCTGCACTTTCCTCGTGAGAACTGATTAATGATATGAATCATTCAAACCAGACTAAATGAACTCTGAATGATTCGGATCCGTCAGATGGGGCCACGATGGGGTTGTGTGTGCGTGTGTGTGTGTTTTCACAGTCTCCCATTCTGCTTCTGTTGTGCATCACGTAGAATAAATTAACGTGAAATTTATATAAATTCAACTTGCCCGTGAAGGACGGATCAACAGCAGCGGAGGCATTTACGAATAGAATCTATATCAATCTTTCGTCAGGTCGCCACACGGGGAGAAACGCAGTAACGTGATCCGTACGACCTTAATATAATTTTCCCACATCAAGCGCGTAAAGCCGCGCCGACAAATTGTAATAAACAAACGTCGTGTTTTTCTTCCTTTTTGTTTGGGTTTTTCGCCTTGCAGTGTGTCGCATTGAGTAAAATATTTTTCATATATTTTGTCAGTTTATCTGTTTTTGGTTGAAATTGGAAAAAATCTTCTAGTTAAGTTATGCCATAAACAGCTACCCTTACCCTATCCCAAAGATTCTGCTTTAAAGCTGAGCTTACAATCGCAATTCACAGGTCATAAAAGCCAACCCGGCCCGACACCGTCCAAGCTGCAGAGACTGAGAAAATTCTTGCTCAACTGTCGTCTAGCGCGTTACAATTGAATGAAAATTTCCGTTCACGCACGCCGTTCTCGCGAGAAAAGCCACGCGGTGAAAGTAATTGGTTCGCTGTTATATGGGGTGTGTGAGTGTGTGAGTGTGGTAATTACCGGGGTGTCTTCCGACCATTCATGGCTGCGGTGGCAGGATAATGGGATGTGAAATTTTTGCTCTATTTTTTGCTTCAGTTTTGGCAGAATGTGTGAGATGTGGTTTTCGCATTTTGCGTGGGTTCAACATCGTCATTCAGAGTAATTGCTCTCGACGCTGAATTTGAAATAAATATAATCATGAAAAGGAATCAGGACAACGATCTGTTTTCACCTTATTGGATACATAGTTTTCTTCATCCTAAGGAGCCTGATTTTCTATTCAAGTACCTATCATCTCATATGCCATATGAAACAAATTATGAGTAAATATCATTCCAGACCAGCCATCTTAATTGCTCACTGCTCAATGAGCTCATATTTATTTAATTACTGATTTATTAGAATTTTTTTATATCCCAAACGAGAATAGCCAAATCTGGGTTTTTTTATAAGCTCTTTCAAATTTTGTAAATTATCAAAATTTCATTTTTTTGAAAATAATCATCAACTGGAATGCAATTTTTTAGCTGTTTATATGAAAAAAGTCAACCCATAAAAACCCAAACACCATTGTGGAAGCTGTTACTCGTCACGGTTGTCACGATGCCCACCAGAATGTCGTTCGGTTGCGCTTCCAACGAGCTGCCATAGCGATGTGAGATGTGCCACGAGGGCGAGATGTTTTCGATATTGTGTAGTGTAGTGGCCACTGCCACTGAAGACCAAACCAAACCATATGAGAGGTGTTTTTCACGTTCGATGCCCATGAAACTGTCACTGTCCTCTCCTGTGTGGTGGTTCATTTTTGGCCGGATCCGGCGTAACGATTCTGAAAGACGAAGGATTTATTGCAGCCGGTTCCATCGCACCGAAGGGGAAGGCAGGAAATGAAAATTTGTGGCCACGTGATTGATGTTATGAGGTGGCGGTTTGACCATTTGGTGACGGTCACATGTTGGGTTAGAATTTACCGAAATCAAGTATCGATTCTGGTGAAACAGTGTTATGCTTTATGTTTTTTTCGTGTTGATAGAAATATAAACAAAGCAGTAAATTTGCTGTAATTTGCTTTCTTGGTACTCTAGCATGGAAAAGCAATAGAAAGTTTTGGTACATGTTACGCTAGATTTATTAATTTTATGTCTTGCCACTTTTTCAGTCTTAATTGAGGTTATCCTACAGCATAAAAGAGGTAATATGTATTACATATTTAAATTTTATACCTTCCAAATTTACAAAATTTTTGAACATTGTGGAATTAGAGCGTCCAATTTCCCGGGGTTACAGTCATCCCACATATTCGGAACACCCACAAATTCGGAACACTTTTATGATAATTTGTCAATAGCATGCCAAAAGTAGCTTCTCTATCGACCTCACTATTTTTAGAACCTTTATTTGGACATTATCTTGCTATTTCACTAGTAAAAGTAGTACTTTTTGAACAAAAAACTTCATTCCAAGACTATTTTGTCCAGATCAGCAAAACACTGCCTCCAAATGGCCTGTTTCATAATTGTGGGATGTTATTGTGCCTCCCACAATTGTGAAACACCTGAATTTAACTGATATTTTCACAAAAAAATATTATCAGACCATGCATAAAACATCACTGAGCTTGAGTTTCATTGGTTTCAGTGTGTGAAGTCATTATTTGGTAATAAATATGTACTCCTGGAGAGATCCAAAGTTTGTTTACATTCGTAAGAAAAAAGTGTTCCGAATTTGTGGATTTCAAGGGTCAAAGTAATTCTTCAAAAACTTCATATAAAAGCTAAAATTTGCAGATGTTCGATACAGCATTCGAAAGATCGCAAGAAAAGCTTTCAAATGAAGGTAAAAGCAAATCATTAAGTTCAATTATCGATTTGCTATGATTTTTTGAACATTGGCCGATTTGGAAACCGTTCCGAATATGTGGGATGACTGTACAAATTTTCCGAGAAACGGGAAATTTTAAGCCAATTTCTCGGGAAATCCCGGGAATTCCCGGGAAATTTCAAATTTATTGAAAATTGTTATGATCTTGGTTTTAATTAATATTATGCAACAAAATTGTATAGGACATCAGAATTAATCGTTTAAATGAGTGTGAAGATCAATTAATAGCATGACTGCATGTAAAAAATCATTCAACTACAAGAAAATGGATTTTGGTATTTTTTGATGAGAAATTTTTAACTTTCCTCTGTGACCAGTTTATTTTAATCAGAAAAAAAACATGCAGAAATTATGTTTTTCATGACAAATACTGGTTTCAGCTCTTGAACAAATGGTAAAGCTTTTTAGTGTTAGTTTTATTCCAAACAACCCAATGTTTTCAAATATTTGAAGTAAGCTTTGAATATATTTTTGCGTTTTTTGAGAACAAACAATAGAAAGTAATTTTTCAATGTTTTTTTTGTATAATTATACGATAAATTAAAATCATTTGACAAAAAGTCTTCTATTTTTTTCACATTTAACCCTCTAACACCTGTAGTTGTGCCAGTGCTCCATAATTCTTTTACTTCAAATTGAAATTTTTTAGTACTTGGTATTCAACCATTTGAATTAATTCTTTTTGCACAAATTGTTTTGATGAAATAACATCAATCTGCTAAAAGCTTACCTAATTGTAATAATTTAATACTCATTAAGCAAGATCTTTTCCCAGTTAGTTAAAAAAATAATAGTATCAGAAATAATTCTGATATTATATTTCTGATTATCTGATTAATTATATATAAACCAAACAATACATTGAATTGAACAAAATCATGTTGAGTTTGTTAAATTATTATTTTTTCACAGCATTTTCAAAAAAATAGTTCCAAAATTTTAAGAAAATGTGTACTTCCGATTAAATTTCGGGAATTCCCGGAAAATTTACAAATTTCCCTGGAAACGGGAAATATTTTTTTTCGAGATCTCCCGGGAATTTCCGGGGAATTGGACGAGTGGAATGTTAACAGAATGTGTGTCAGAAATTTCTAATTTTATGTATTCACATAAATTGAGCTAAAATTAAATCGAAATGGGGGTAATACATCACCTTTGTGAGCAAAAGCATGTTATATAGTATTAGAAAACGTGTACAAAAAACGCATGTATGGATGAACAAAAAAGATTATGCACAACCCCCAAAAATAACATCAATCTGGTCATATCCAGATTAGTTTGTCTATACATGAGATGAACTCATGATAAATATGAGCCCTCTACGAAAAAGGGAAGTGGGGTGAAACGGGCTTCGAAGTTTGAGGTTCAAACCTAAAAAATCTTAAAATTGCTCTAATTTGCGTAAAACTTGATCTAGCATTAGACGTATTGATCACAGGGTAAATAAGATCTATTTATTTTTTTCAAAAATGTTTTATTCAATTATTTTTAAAATCAAATTTACAACTCCAATACTACACCCAAACGGCGGTCGCATGATTGTGATGCATGGCTGCATGAAAGTATATCAGATTCTGCATGAAATCTGTCCTCATGCATTTTTTGCGATATAGGGGTATGGCATTTTTGCCCGTTACCGACAATTATCGACATTGCCGACTGCTGTTTGCTGGTATTGCAAAAAAAAATCTTAACCGAACGAGGATTGAACCATCAACTTCTTGGTTGTTGATATGACACGCTACCACCGCGCCATGGACGCTTGATGAATTAGGAGGGACAGAGCACCAACATATTCTTCTCCTTGAAGTGTTGCGCCAGCATTATATGTGTTGGTGAGAACTGCAGATCACTGACATGTTTACACACGGGCAAAAATGATCTACGGGCTTGCTGCAAAAACTGTTATAAAATGTAACATTTTCTGCAGCAAATCCACTGTTGCAGATTTTGATATATATTTTTCCTTTGGGTGTAACGTGAAATTTTGAGCCCTAAAAGTGCCGCCATTTTGGCCTACAGGGCAAAAAATAACGTTGTAAAATTTTTGTTGTAGAAAAATCGAAAAACTGTGAGAAAAACTGCGATTGACCAAAAAGTTAATACCGCAAGCCATTAGTCCATGAATTTACCTAACTTTTGACTTATGGGAGTATGGGTGTTGGAGGCTGTTGCAAAAAGATATTAAGGTTTTAAAAAATCAATTTTTAACAGTAATTTGCAAAAGCTATGAGAAAAATTCAAATTAATCCTGGATGTCTACATTTTGAAGTGCTTCAAAAAACCTTTCAAATGAAATTAAGAGAGTTGGAATTGAAGAAGTTTTACGGAAATGCGAGCAATTTTAAGATTTTTTAGGTTTTTTTGGACCTCAAACTTCAAAGCCCGTTTTACCACACTTCCCTTTGTCGTAGAGGCCTCATATTTGGCATGAGTTCATGTCATGCATAGACAAACAAACGCTGAAAGTTTCATCCAAATCGGAGCACTTCGAAACGACCTCTAGAACAAACCGTGCAGAATTTACAAATACTGCCTCTTACACCCAAAGTTAAAGAACGAGAGGATAGTCCTCACGAAAAGAAACGTGAGGAAAGTGCTATAGTGCGAGAGTATAGTCCTCTCGCGTGTTCATTCGTTCATTGGAACAGTTCATCCTATTGAGTGGCTTATATGGACAAATGACCGCCACTTTGTCACCGAACCACGTTGGCCCATACGGCAAAGGCACGGTTCTATCTGCCGAAGGTCTTGGGTTCGAGTCTCGGTACCGGTACTTTTTTTTTGATAGATGAACTTTTTTTGAAGATGAACCTATAAGTAAAGTACTCTCGGTTATTTCGGGATTTATTCTCTCAGTCCGCACACAGTACCATTTTACTACCGAATCGTGCTCTTTATTCTCTCGTATGCCGATGCCCAGTTCTGGGTGTAAAAATTATTGTAAGCAACTTTCTTGATTTTTGTAAACTATAGTATTAGCCGGGACCGTGGTATAGGGATAAGCGTAGTTGCCTCTCACCCAGACGGTCCCGGTGGTATTTTTCGAGACGAGATTTGTCTGAGCACGCCTTCTGTCGGATGAGGAAGTAATTGTTGGCCCCGGTCTAACCAAACGGGTTAGGTCGATAGCTCAGTCCAGGTGTAAGAGTCGTCTCCCTGGGTCCTGTCTCGGTAGAGTCGCTGGTAGGCAGTTGGACTCACAATCCAAAGGTCGTCAGTTCGAATCCCGGAGTGGATGGAAGTTAAGGTGGAAAAAGGGGTTTGTAATTGCTTCAACAATCAAGCCTTCGGACACCTAGTTTAGAGTAGGAATCTCGCAATCGAGAATGCCAAGGCAAATGCTGTAGAGCGAAAAATTTGATTTTTTTAGTATTTGTAAGTGAGAGCTAAAAATTAAATGATAATCAGACAAAATCCTTTACAGCACCTGCCAACATATGTGCTTTTCCGTTACTTCAGTTTTAAACTAAGAAAAATTTAATGGTATGCTGAAAAATTGTTTAATACCGCATCCAATCTGACATTCAAAGTTTCTACTGCGAATATCCGTCCGGACTGGTATTGATTTCCTGTCTCCGTCAAAACTTCACAACCGCCTTCGCATTGCTGCGCTAAATCGGCAAAACACGTAAAACTTTCAGCTCGCCCAAAAACTTACCCAAAATGCACACAAACAGCAGCAGCAGTATCTTGCCAGCGCAACTGCACCGCGACGACGACGACGACCGTTGCTGGCTCGAGTAACAACACTTGTGTTGATGCATAATTCACATATTTTCAGCTCGCGTTGTGCAGTTTGGTGGGCATGTAAACATTTACCCGACGTACAGTATGTAAAAAAAGTATTTACACCCCTTGGGCACTATGCACATTTTGTGATGAAACATGTAAAAAATTTAAAGTTTGACAGGAACCTAGTACTACGTTTTGTTCAGAAACTCATGCCAAACATTTTGCTACAAAAAGCTCATGAAAAGATGATTTCTATAAAAAGTTATATAACAAATACTATTACGAAAATAAAAAAGGTGCAAAAAAAGTTTGTACACCTTTCGAAAAATTAACATAAATAATGTTATTTGTTGACAAATCACCATAAATCCAGTCTCCCAACTCCAAATAGGCATCCTTGACTGATTAAAAAAATAATTTGGATTGAATATAAAGTTTACTAACTACTTAGTATAAAAGTTTATATAACTCTGGAAATTCTATATGAAACTTATCTAAACTTAATTTTGCAAACTTTTAATTCAACTAAATGTCAATATATTACCATAGAATTGCTAAATAAACATTTTGGAGTGGGTATAACACCGTTTTGGGGGTATTTGTATCGATAGAATAGATTTTTCGTTGGAATTTCGTACCAACCCGGAATTACGTCGTAGGAAAATCCGCCGGCATCCGAACCGGTCCACGATTCACAAGTCAACCTATGTGGAATCGGAAAGGGCATAAAATTTCCGATCTTTTGATACCCATACATCTAGGTTTTCTTTAAAACCTACGTTTTTAAATACCTGGGCAAAAAGTAAGTTTGATCCACGAGAACAAAAATTACGAAATTCCATACATTTCTGGCAGGTTGCTCAAACGAAACCATAACAACGTTTTTGCTTAGGTATTTAAAAACGTGGGTTTTATAGAAAACCTGGATGTATGGGTATCAAAAGATCGGAAATTTTATGCCCTTTCTGATGCCACATAGGTTGACTTGTGAATTGAGGACCGGTTCAGATGCCGGCGGATTTTCCGACGACGTAATTCCGGGTTGGTACGAAATTCCAACGAAAAATCTATTCTATCGATACAAATACCCCCAAAACGGTGTTATACCCACTCCAAAATGTTTATTTAGCAATTCTATGGTAATTAATTGACATTTATTTGAATTAAAAGTTTGCAAAATTAAGTTTAGATAAGTTTTATATAGAATTTCCAGAGTTATATAAACTTTTATACTAAGTAGTTAGTAAACTTTATATTCAATTCAAATTATTTTTTTAATCAGTCAAGGATGCCTATTTGGAGTTGGGAGACTGGATTTATGGTGATTTGTCAACAAATAACATTATTTATGTTAATTTTTCGAAAGGTGTACAAACTTTTTTTGCACCTTTTTTATTTTCGTAATAGTATTTGTTATATAATTTTTTATAGAAATCATCTTTTCATGAGCTTTTTTTAGCAAAATGTTTGGCATGAGTTTCTGAACAAAACGTAGTACTAGGTTCCTGTCAAACTTTAAATTTTTTACATGTTTCATCACAAAATGTGCATAGTGCCCAAGGGGTGTAAATACTTTTTTTACATACTGTACGAACAAAGCTGAATTTCGTAGTTGCACAAACAAACTTAGTAGTTGAGGATGATAAACATTTGCACGGTTAAATCCGAAAGGACGGTTTTCTTTGCTGGGTGAAATTTTCTTTGAAACTCTCAAGATTAAGAGTTTGACAAGAGCACTGATTAGACCTCGTTACTTTCACGGACACTAAACAGCTTAAAATTACATGCTCCAACAGTTTCACGATCTTCCTTGTTTCTTCTTGATACCAGCTAGCAGCTGTTGGTCGTACACTCTATAGTAGTGTTGTGGTCCCCGCGTCATGCACAAACTGTCGTCGGGAATAAACTGCATCCAAGAGTTGCCGGCGAAACGAGATGATGATCTTGGGGCCAGCCAGTCGCCGAAAACCGGCGGTCTAGAAGACCTTAGTCCCCAAAATTCGTGGCGTGTCGCATCGTTGAATCCACTTGTTCTCGCGGTCGGTTGGTCGTGTACTGACGATGTCGACAACGACGACGCGATGACCGTTTGCCAGTTGTTTGTTCGCTATTAAAATGTAGCGTAATTAATTAATTAAAATATAATTAGACTTTTTGCACAACGAACACACTCTGGCTTCAGCGCGGAGGACAAACACTCTGCTCGTATTACGCACAATGAAATGCACTAAAAGAGAATATCAAACAGTAACGGAATCGCTCGCAGATTTGCTTGGACTCCGCAAAGATCGCGCGCACAAAATCGTTGAACAAATTCTTCGAAATCACCCACTTAGATCATCGGCTTGACATCGACTATGCGGGCTTCGTTAATCACTTTTATTAGCATAGCCTAATGGTTTTTGCGCGCATGATTCACTTCTGATCCAAACTGACACTGTAAAATCTTCAACTTGATCCCAAAACCTCTCTACTCCCACCTCCCGAAGAAATAATCCCAAATCGATCAGGCCCGCGCGCGTCCTTAAACGCACTACGCTCGTGAACTAACTCGAAATACGCGGCCACGAAAACGTTGTTGTCGCGTCGGGAGCCAAGCTGCGAGTGACTAAAATTAGTCGCTGAAGCGCATGCTGGTTGGATCGTGAGAACGCGCGCGCATCCATCCATCCCGGCTTCTGTGGGGACCTCTTTCGAATATTGTACGCTTTACGTTATGGCAGGTTGTGACGGCGCAGATGGATACCGGTCTTGATGGGATAGAGTGCGTTTAGTGGGCAAGTGCTTGATGCTCAATTTTAAATCTTTCTATCAAATTGGGTCCTAAAGCCCTATGTCAATTTTTATGTAAACGCCATTTCTGATCACCTTTTTTTCATTTTAATGCAAAAAATATATAAAAATAGTCAAGACAACATTTATTAGATGATCCAACTATGGTCCTCTTGTAACGAGCTGTCACCCAGTCACGAAATATTCTAGCAGAGCTGGTTCTGTCAGAATCCTGCTAGAACGGTGGAACATTTCTGCTAGAATGCTCTAAGAATATCCAGCTTTCTAAGAATTCTGCTAGAATCTTGCTAGAACGTCGTGACTGGGCAAGTAGGACCTTTTCTGTCAAGAAGGGCCGCGAAGTTTTTTGTTTAAAATCCTTTGTGGTCGTACAAAGGTTCAAAGTACTCACAAAATCAAGCTTTATCGTTTTAAACAATAATATCACAAATTTAAGCTAAATTTTAGGACCCAATTAAAAAACAAACAAATATTGTGCGTTTTAAATTCCAATCTGAAATGCATAATAAAGAGAATAAAACGTATGTACATGGCAAAAGATGATAATTGGAGATTGTAAGACACAAAATAATATAAAAAAAAACTTAATAGGGGAAATATACCCATTTTAAGCCTAATAAGCGTTCGTGTTTGAATGATGCTGGATAATCTGGAGTGTTCCTTGGAATTTACTAAAACCAAGTTCACCAACGAGTAAAGCAACTTTTAGTGAACATTTCTGTTTATTTTTACTTGCACTCAAAGTTTTTCTATTCCTTTTACAAGCATTAAAAAAATATTTACCAAGTGTATTCTGATCAGACGGGAATGCATTGAACCACGCCCATTTTTCTATTTTCAACTTAGTTCTTTTTTCTTCCAGCGCTCTTTTGGTGGCATTTATAGCGTAAGTTTCCTGGCATCACTGGCTCACTCCAACAGGTGCTGCTGGTAGTGTTGGTGGCCACCCTTTGGTCTTTATTTGCATTCGCTTCTCGCTCGGTTTTCTTCCGCCTTTGATTGGAATGGGTCGTCAGAATTCAAACGTCAAAAGACTTGGCGTGATTGTTTTTTTTATGGTGCTTGCAAATTATTTACATGTTTCGGTATTATTTTTCAAGTGAAAGACTAACTAATGTTTAAAAGAACATGTTGCCGGTAGTTGGAATCAATATCATATCTTAAGCCCTTTGAAAATGTTAGCGCAAGTGAAAAGATATTGATGGCAACTTTCGTTAAAAATGATGACAAATGGTCTCGTAAAATAGAAATTATGATCAAAAGTGCATCAAATTTGCTCTTTTTGGCCAGTGAGTGGCATACATTTGCGTGCCTACTCAAGGTGGTGCTGTTGTTGGTAAGTTTAAGTATTTTGGAGCTTTAATCGATCATCAAACTCTTCATATGGCGATGTTTGGTGTTTGATTAGAAAGGGTTATTTCCCCTTGGTTTAATGCTTGTATTTTTTGTAAAAAATAGAATTATGAAAATGAAAATAAAATACAAAAAGCGAAGTTTTTCCTTTTCCTGACTCAACATATTTTTTTCAGTTGTTTATTTTATTATGCAAGAAGGAGCAGGCGTGGCAGAATGGTGACGTTGCTGGCGTTGTAAGCGGAAGGTTCTGGGTTCGATACCCATCTGCTTCAATTGAGTAATTTATGAAATGGAATTTTGAACATTTGAATATAAACGAAAAATTGAGCTCTCGTGTTAGGGTTCGATTCCCGGTCTTCTGGGTCAACAGACAAAATGCTAACCGTCAGACCATCGATATTTGAACCGAAAGTCTGGACACTAGCTTAGAGATCCTGATCAATTACGGAGTAGCAACAACGGGTAGACTCCAATGTTTTTTCCTGATTTTATTCTATTTTATTATGTAAGAATCTCACAAGTGCACGAATCTCTTCGCTCTCCTTTCTAAAGTTATATCCTGGCCACTACCAACGGCTAATGAGGCCTAAAAAATTTAAAAATTGTAAAGGTACCAAAAAGGACAAAAAGTAAAATGCACCGTCTTTACAGGTACTTTACATCTTTACAGTTATATTTCTTCTGAATAGGAACATTTCCACTCTTTTATGTCAACAAATGTAAAACCTTATGAAATGTGTAAATGGTCCACTTTAACAGTGCTATGACACGTGTTTAGCCAAAATTATAATTATGTTTCATCACGAGATTTTTCAAATCTGCATAGCATTTTAGTGATAATCATAAATTAGCGGTAATCTCGTAATGTTTTAGCGGATCTAAGATGGAGGTGAGACAATGGGACATCAATTGTAAAATAAATTTAATTAATATCAAGTTGTTCTCAAAACTCCTTGAATTTAATAATAAAGATGCCTGCTGACGTGAGTATTCTACATCATCTCAAACTCGCAGCATCTATTCATACCCACTGCCAGATACCGTTCACGTTTCACGAAACGCACGTGGACGGAAACAAATGAACATTTGCCGTTCGTACGTCATCCGTCCGTCGTTCGGCGCACGTGTTTTTCCATCATCCGGATATAAATCCGAGTGGGGGAGACCAGCCCTCCTCCACCGGGATCCTTGACAGCCCCCTCCAGAACCGTATGACTTTCTCTGCAACAGGTACGACAACAACAGATGATGCGAACTTCGAAGTTCACCGGCTTCGGATTTTGACTGGAATGAATTTCGAACTTGAGCCGAGTGCATGAACTTGGTTTGTGTACATTGGGATGAATCTTGAAGCGGGCAGGGTGGAGTCCCTCTAGAGCTGGGTGGTAAGTGTGGGTGTGAACATGGGGGACCTGCTCTGTTCCAGCTTCAGCTGGCAAGACTCAGCACGGCGTGGTTCAGTTCTTGTCGGCTCGTTCGCCAGTAAAGGATAACGCGCACTCCTCTCGGAAGAAGTTGTCGTTACATTGCGGTGGCCGTATACGGGGGTAATACGCGGTTTCGGATTTCGAGAGTCGGTTTCAAATCCCCCCTCTGGAAGGGTGGAAGAGTTGGGAAGAGAAAGCTGGCTAAGGAGACATTACGGAGAACTCGAATTTGTTCGCGACGGCGGCAGAGTTAACGGTGCGTATCTTGTAGATCCCCAGAAGGGAATTCCGCGAAACGTGGGTAATCGATACGCGGGGATCTCCGGATAGGATTTGTAGCGTGGTTCGGTCGATGACGGGTGAAGGACGACGGATCAACGCAACTTGAAACTGGTCTCCTGACATTTTATCGATAACGGTTGATCAAAAGTATTTTAATGAGGGATGGAAGAACTAAGGGCCAAATATGCATATGAATGTATAAGTAAACAGCCCCACTGGGCAAAGGGATCAAAATCAGAGTGCCTGTGGTTTGAATATTGAAGGAATAAATTAGTGTTCCCAAGCAGTGATTTCGTATTGATTTGGAAGTTTGAAAGGACGTGAAAAGGGGTTTAGGTCAAACAAAGGAGTGAAAGTTGGTGAGTTCGTTTGGTCGAGAATCCGTTGAATGACCAAAGGATAGCTGACGGAGTCCTCCAGGGAGTAACCTCTAGGAGTACCGCTTCGAGACAGAAAAATCGTGATATCAAAAGGGAAATTATAATTTATGTGTGTGATTGAATAATTAATAAACTGGAAGATTCCAGGTCAGCAGACGGAGCTTGACTTGGGTGAAAGGTCAGCACAATCTTCACAACCTCCGTGTACAAGCAGTGAAAGCAAGAGGTGCTTCTAATTGAAGCATGCCCATCGTAAAAAGATTCCAGTAAGTGTTCCACCCCACAGTGTGAGTTATGTGAAAAGTCCAAGGAAAATTCCGAGCACGGTGGTGGCGGAAAAGTTTGGGAAAACGATTACCCTGGCTTGGGAAAGGAAAAAAAGTGAAAATATGGTAATTGATTTAAGACCCAAGCTTCGTGAAAACAACATTTACCAAAGGAAAATAAAACTTTTGAAGGATTATACTGGAATTCTGAGGAGCAGTGCAGAAGTGAAGGTAAATATGATGTTTGCAACAGTTCACAGTGGGAGATCCCTCAACCGCCCCTCTTTCCACACAATAAAGTATGGTAAGATTATGTTTATGGTGCGCACTCGAATGTGCTGACTCTGGGTTCAGGCTGTGGGGTAAAGAAAATAAAACAACCGAATGGTTTCGTGACTTGTACGATTTGCACTTTTATGGTAAATGCCCAATCAAGATGGGAGTCGTTTTGAAAGTGTTGAAAGAATCGTTGGGTGATGAGTTGCCTGTTTTTGTTGCCGTTTTGTTTTCGATGATTGAGACGTTTGCCTTGGAAAGAAAGGACTTTCTTAGCGATTGATTGATTCTGGATGAACATTAAATTAAAGTTATTAAAAAAATGTATTCGTATAATGTGATTTTTTTCGTTTTTGGTTGCCTAGTTTGTGGTCTAGATATTTTTGAGATTGTCATTAAACTTATACTTCAAACTTGAAATAGCTTAATTTCTGATTGGTATTATGTGTGTTGTGCTTAGACTCATTTCACAATATTTTGAACATAAGTGAAAGTACGATGAACTATACAACAACATTTGTATTTTGTTTTTCTGTTAAAGTTTTTAACCATTCATTGCTTGTATTCTTAATTTTAAACCTTTTCGGGGAATTTTCATATGCTGGGCAGGTTAAGGGCTCGGTCTGAATCCCATGCAATTTACACATTTACACTTTTTAAACAATTTATTTTGATAGCAGGTTGCTTGCTCACTGAGTTATTTATCACTCAATTCCAGTTATAATAACGCCTTAATTCCCGCCCGTGTGGATCAATCGGACCGCGCACTGGACTCACAATCCAGAGATCGCCGGTTCGAATCCCGCGGCGGGCGCTCTAAAATTCTTTGTGTAAATATGGGTATTCGGCGCCGTCGCTCCGTGCCATACTTTCATACACTTAGGAGCCCAGGGCGGCGAAGTCCTTGTAGATAAAACGAAGACACTAGTGGTTGGTACTAGCAATGGTGGCCGACAGCTATAAAGTCAACTGCGTCTTAATAACGTCTTTTAAGGCTATCGGGTAGCAAATCCTTTTTTTTTGGGAAAATATTTATTTCTCGTCTTTTAAGAGCTGTCATTGAACGTCAAAGTGATAATATGTCAACATTACCGGCTCGATGGAAATACAGGCTGTTCCCCTAAATAGTCGAGGAACCCAATATATGAGACAATTTGCTACTGTCGTGTGAGATCTGCAAATTTAACATTGATTCTAAACTTATAATAAAATGCAAATAAATTTGTTTTATTTGCTTCTAAACGAAAACAAAAAAAAAACACTTTCAAGCATTAAGGTGTCAAAACCAAAAGTGCTAAGTGAAACTGAATTTGAGTTAATAATTAACACTCATATTTAAAGCTGATGATGGCTGTTTGGTAGATATTATGAAAAAATAAATAAATAAATAAAAGAAATTGCCAACCCAAGTTGATGGTAATTGAAAATTCATCAATGACCAGCCAGCAATCCTCGCAATTTTGGCTCCGATAGGTTCACACTCCTGTTAGTGTAATTTTAAATGCATGATATATTTCGTGATGTGCGAAATGTCATCAGTTATGTTTTAATCCGTAAAATGTAACTCTCCATGTGATGCAATAACCAATTCTTCATAATTATACGCAGCGCAGCTGCCATTTCTGCAAAAAGTCCAAATTATTAACATGGTTAATCCGCGTTGCACGTGGAGCTTTATTATTTGCTTTATCTCGTGTTCTTCTTCTCCGAATCCCTCATACGGGCCCGGAACATTGGGCCGTGCTTGTCAACGGAACTCCGAACAATCACATTTCACGTACCAATGGCTCCAAAGGTAACTAACAGAAAGTCAGACAGAAACTTCCCGGAAGAGTTTTCGGGGACCGTTATGAGATCCTTCCATTTCTGACCCTTTTCTCCCCAATAATGTTATGCATGAATTGGTCCCTTGCTACTCATGTCGGTTTCGACGAACACTAAACTAGCCCAAGATTAAAGCTCGATTTCGGAGGCACCCCCAAACTGCTAGCCAATTCCAATAAAATTCAAATAATCCCTGCTGAGCGCTAACTGGCCGCCAAGAACGTGGGACAGGATCCGTGGCGGGATACCAATAAATCAAGTTGTCCCGGCGGGGTCGTCTTGGTGTTTCGTTGCACTCGGTGGGAAACTTTGTGACACCTTGATCCCCGGCAATGGCCGTCTGATTCCTATACCATTACGGGGAAGGATTTGTCCGAGGTTTGGTTTCTTGTCGCGGGACTCCGAGCTCTGATGGTCCTTACTAGAAGGACACACACACACATGTTCACACATGGTAGGGGGCCAAACCAACATTCGGGTCAAGATGATGTGACTCGGATAAAATGGATGATTTGTAGGATTTTATGTAGCCGTGACGAAGGACTACAGCCGGAAGCGGAAAAGTGATCTGGACGTTTTTTTTCTCTTTCATTGTTGAAGAAATTGAAGGGGACGAAGAGGATAGTTAGTTTCTTCAAGCGAGAGAGAGGTTCTTATTCAAGACTTTTATGTCCGGTTTTCAATAGAGTGAAGTGAGGGGAATGATCTAATATTGATGATTTAGGGGATGGATTCATCTTGGATGTGAAAATCAGATGAAATTGACACTTCAAGAATTGGGTTGATTGATGACGATGTAATTGGTCACTAATGAGCTAACTTTTTGTTGGGTTTAGACTTGGCTATTCTTGAACACCGCAAAGTTTTTTTCGTGTTACTCCGTTATTTAAAATTCTATCAGTCTCGTTCATGTTGAATTTTCTTCTATCAATCTGTCTGAAAAGTTTGAAATTTTCATTGTGATTGACACTTGCCGCCGATCAAACTTTTTCTCCAATTTCCGCCAAGACCAGCCGAGAAAAGTTTCGTTCTCCAGATCAAGCTGTAAAAAGTTGCTCAACACCGTCGCTCTCTATCACAGAACAAATTGACCCGGCGCTGGAAAACTTTTCCTTTAACAAAATGCAATCTGCGCGCGAAGGTGTGTGTACTTACGGCCCAGCATCCTTCGAACTTAATTGATTAATGCCTTCACTGTTTTCACTCGCTCACTTTCTCCATCGTTGACCTTTGCCCATCATCGGCTTTTTGCCCATCTACACTTTTCCTATTTTCTCAATAATCCTCAGCTCTCAACGGTATCCTCCCTTTATGAAGTCCTTCTTCGTACAAAGCAGAACCTTTTCGAACCGGTGTGTAAGAGGCTCTCGGGAAAGTTTTCCCTTTGTCGATGGACGGCGTTAAGCACCCAATCAAGGACCTGAGTCCGCTATGCAAAAGCCCCAAGCCATCAGCTTCTTATCGTGAGAAGCACCTTTTTTGGTGCCTTTTTGTTTGTCTTTAAAAATCTTTTGTTGAGTCTTTTAGATTTGATTGTGCTTTCTTGCTCCGTTATCTGATCTATTTTGTAAAATAATTGTCTTTAAATCTATTTTTGAAATTGACAGAATTCCTAAGATATTTAAAATTTTACAGGGTTCTTATAATTATTACAAAATGTATTGCTAAAACCAAAACAAACAGACTAGTAAAATTTTAGTACTAGACTTGTAAAATTTTAGATAACTCCATCTTTGTTTGTTGATCTATGAAGCGAAAAAAACTGTTTTCCAACTGCTCAATACAATTTTGATTCATTGAACATATTTTTCTTAATTTATACCACTACCCCAAGAATTAAAGGGCAAAAATATACATGAAAATATCAAAATTAAAGAAAATTTAAGTGGCTAGAATTGGTTTTATTGCGTTTACTTTTTCAGAAGATTTTTCTTATATTTTTTTTATTTTAGTTAAATTTTAACTAGACGTTGGAAAATTATATTAATCTATCGGATCTTAAAAATTATATGGTTTATTGATTTAAATTTGATTATTTTAAGGTTTTGAAAACATACCCCGTTTCGGGTAATCACTTCCGTGAAGGATGACTTAATCGGCCAACTTTCAACCCCTTCTACCAGGTATTTTTGCGCAGTTGTTGGCACGTGGCCAGATACTTCCGTTGTGATTTTATTATCCGCGCACCACCAAACTGAAGTGCGCATCTCTTCTGTTCCGCAAAAAATCTGTTGCGCCATACACAAATTTAGTGGTTTGTCGTAAGCGTGTACATCAGCCCGTGGCGCAACAGGCTTTGACAGGTTGCGCTCGTATTTTGATTTTTGTCTGCCTTCACAATACTGCCGGCAGTCAATTTAGTAAGCGGTTTCGGTGTTTTTCGTCACACTCACTGTATTATAATGAACGTTTTTCGAACCATTTAGCAAACTTTATCTCCGGCGTGTTTGAACAGTTGGTTGAACAGCGCGGAGAGCAGCAAAAGTCGAGAAACTAATTTTAATGAATGGATAACAGCCATTCACGTTTCTGTTTTAATTATCATTTGGCGTGGAAACATACATCCAATCCATGTAATAGGATTAAATTGAGAAAAAATCTACTAAATTATTAAAATTGCTTCTTCAAGCGAACGCTCTGGGATAAATTGATTTGCATTGATTCGTAACCCAACAAAATTCCCCGCTCAGCCGTCAATCCAATCCTGATCGGAATCGTATCCTTTCTGTTTCTCGATTCCTAACAAACTGAATCGAATTAAATAAAGGTCAGTGCAAAAAAGAAAAAAAAAGAAATTTTGACCGTTGGCTTTTCCTGCCAGTTTGGGACTCGATTGACTTGAAAAAATGTTTTTTTTTCTCTGAGAAATATAAAACTCAAGTGTGGGAAAAGGGAATAGAAAAATTAAACTTGTTGGGAAATTTTTCGAATAGGATAGAGAAGTGAAATCATGAAAGTGATCTGTTGATCGATTTAAATCTTTGCATGGAACTTACTATGAAAAAATATTTACGTTCACAGGGGAAATGAAGTTGACGTTTTTGTATTAACGAAAAACAAGCTGTATCGGGAATAGTTTTTGATTGCCTCCATTGAATTCGCTTTTTTAGATTCTGTGTGTGAGAGTGAATATGGGTCAAGATTACTAGATAAACGGTTCAACAGAGTGTGCTCCGAGCATAACATTGAGGAAAACAAGCTCAGATAAAATTAAATTGCAAAGTTGGCAATAAGTTTACGGTTAGTTCGCTGGAAAAGTTGAAACTCGTTTTTGCTTCCCGTTCAACTGTCTTGTTACCACCGAAAGGAAGGGTTTATTCGCCTCTAAACCTTTACTGCAACAGGAGTCTGAATGAATGAAGTCAAGCGCGGATTGGTCAGGATGGAACCCAATGTTGCAACCGTAGTGCATTAGAGCAGCTGCAGCAAGTTAAGCTTCGGGAGCTTTGGAAAGTTGTAAAATTAAGTTTCGTATGAACTCCAGCTCTCGCCGGAAAAGCACTGCACACCTCGAGGATGACACGGTGCATTGAAAGAAAAATTGCAATGTTTGACTTTGTTAAAAGTTTAGCCCTCGATTCTCGATGCTCGAAGTAAGAGTGAAACATAAATTGAGTTACGAAAGTTATAGTTTCCCCTGGAGCAGTTGTTGTTTGCACGTAATCCGAGCTCAATATCGGGAACATGGCAGGAACCACCCCCGAACGAGACTTGAAATACACTATCAATCCAAGCGGGAGCTTGAGTTGGTAAGCCGTAGGGGAATCAATTTAACTTTTCAAGATTCTTGTTCGAATGTTAAAGTTATCTGTAGAATTGGTAGACTCTAACAGGTGATTCCTTTGGCCCTTGTTTATATTTTTTATTGTTTTGGCAAAAAATTGGCATTTTAGAAATATCAATGCAAAAACTAAAAAAAATCAAATTGTTCGCCAGCATTGCGTTGGCGTTCTCGTTTGCTAGATTCCTCCTCAAAACTAGGTGTCCGAAGGTTTGATTGTTAAAGCAATTGCAAACCTTTTTTACTCCTAAGTTTCCATCCACCCCGGATTTCGAACTGACGACTTTTGGATTGTTAGTCCAACTGCCTACCAGCGACTCCACCGAGCCAGGACCCAGGGAGACGACTCCTACACCTGGATTGAGCTAACGACCTAACCCTCTAGGTTAGACCGGGGCCAACATTTACTTTCCCGTCTGACGGAAGGCGTGATCAGGCAAATCTCGTATCGAAAAATGCTACCGGGAAAAAAATGTAATTATTATAAGAAATTTAATAACGATCTATTTAATTTAAAAAAAAAAAACTATTTAATTTCTCTTCGCTTAAATGAATCATTCGTCGTACCACCACGTGCGTAATCCACTGGAAGTAGTCTGTCAGTTTAACGTCCACGCTCGTGTAAATATATCGGCCGGTGGTGGTTTAAATTTGATTACCGTTCAGCTAAACGGTTGGAAAAAGGCGTCATACCAAGCCCCAACACTGCTCACACAACAAGTTGTTGGGACTTAGTTTGCTTTCCCCTTCTGAGCTCACAAACGACGCGTTTTCCGTGGAAGAAAAGCTGGGTCAGTGTTTCAAAAAAATTGAAACTGTTTTGATCATCTGACATTTTCAAACGTCACTATGAATCTTTTATTATTATTTACAATAATTGTTTGAATTAATCATTTCCAGAATGGTTTCAAAGAGCGATTTAAACAATTGTATTTAATTTGAAAAACAGTTTTTTCACTGTAAAAAATCACAAATAATCTAAAATTGGGGCCTCATTTTTGGTGCATCTATTACTGTCCATGAACATAGTGCAGTGGACATGAATTTTAGTTATTTATGGGAATTGAGGTTGTGAGATTTTCTCATCACTGGCTGCAACTGAATCCAACCTGCGCGGCTCTCTGACGGACGGCCAGACCTGGACATGTTTGTATAAACAAAATTGCAACTGTTCGAACTCCCGTGGTGATGGCGTCCAACCCGTTGACATTCACGAGAAGTTGTGTTTACCCAAACAAGTTCTGCGCTCGATTATTGACTGGCCACGTCGCTAACAGGCGTTCAAATTCCGATGTTGCCCCCAACCCTTGCACGCAAAACTCGCCGTAGGTCGCTCATTAAATGGCGAAGAAAGTGCAGTATTGTTGAGGTTGTAATTCGAAATAATGAGCAGAATCACGATCTCACGTTTCACAAACAGTACACGGCTCTGGCGTCTTAATTATAAAGTGATTGTTTGCAATCAATAGTTGGAGAGAATGAGTGCAATTGGAATGAGGACAAAAGGGTCTAATTGCTGAGAAAAATGAGTTGCATCGAGAGACTTCCTGCTTACTAATTGAATTGATTTTGGTTTTAATTGATATCCATTTTCTTTAAAATCACTTGTAAAACGAAGGTTAGTTGTTTTATTAAAAGGAAAAATCTGAAATTATTGAATTCTGGCTGTTGCAAATACTTTTTAATGTTTATGTCACCTCCCTTTTTTCAAAATCGGACCGAAACATCAGGGAGCAAAATTTTTTTTCTCGGAAAACTTCAAAATTTTGATGAAAACCTTTGTCTAGAGATTGAAAATCAACTGGTCAGATGTATTATCTTCCATTTAAATGTTAAAACCATGGCTCTTAACTTATTTATTTATGTTTTTTTTAAATTTTTATGGGTATTTATGAAGCCAAGAAATCATCATCTTAAATGATTATTTACAGTTATTAAAGTATCCTCTGTTCCCACCCATGAGTCACCAACTCACCACCCATAATAACATTGATTGTTGAGAGGATTCCAGCGAACCTAAACATAACCTCAAATTATAATTCCATCTGAGCCACAAACAAACATGATGTAAAACAGCTCGATAAAAGCCCCCTCGAAAGTTGTGTATGTACAAAAAGGCCCGGCAATAAAAGTAAATTACGCGTGAAAACAACTGTGTCATTCAGAGATTTCCCTTCCCCTTTTTTCGTGAAGTTGATTCCATACTGAATTAATAAATGAAAATATATATGTTATCAGATTTTTTTTCTAAACATTTAATTCAGGTTATTGAGAAATCGGTTCCCCTCAAGTTAACATTTACACACATGATAATAAAAATTATTTTTAAAAAAATTCAGGTTAATGATTTTTAAATGTTATTTTGGATCCGCATTTTTCATAAATTTAGATGGAATTTGAGTGCATGTGCTCATGTCTCGTACATCACTAGAAAGAGTTTATTGTTGCTATTGAAAACATCAGAAAAATTCAGGAAACTAAAAGAACAAAGCAAAACAGTAACGTATGTGGTGCAGCCTAATGATTTTTTTTATATATGTCTTCTTTAGAATCACTTCTATTTGTTGAGCTTTATTTTCTTTTCATTTGCAAAGCATGAAAACGATTTACCTATTACATACGCAGGACCTGTTTCATTAAATGGTAATTGATATGAAGCTATATCAATTTTTCAAACAATTTGTATTCTTGGTTTCAGCACCAAGATTGAAAAATTAGAAATGTATATGTAACAAAAGTCGAATTCACATAAGGTTAAGAGAAACAAGTTTTGACAAAAAAAATGTGAAAAATGTTCGAAAGGCCGCTTAAATTAGTTTTAATCTTGATTTCTTAGAAAAAATAAGTAAAAACCTTAAAAAAAATGATTCCACAGCAACCTAGCTAGCAGTTTCAAAATCAACCAAATTTTTGACAAAATGATTTATTGCAATTCCGTTGTGGAACTATTATCTAATCCTGTCTTTCCCTAATGTCGTTATTATTCATAACCAAAAATGGATATGTATAACAGTACTTTGAAGCAATTTTCAGTATTCATTTGAGAGCCAAAATAGTAGTTTTTGCAATTCCGTCGTGAAACTACATACTTTTCCTGTCATTCTTGAACGACGAAATAGCCTACTTTTCTGTACCAAAAATAACAGAATCGAATAGCAACACTTTTCAAAATAAATGCTGAAAAGTTCTATTTTTCATGTTATGTTAAAAAAACGATTTTGGCGTATTTCCGGAAGATTGTAAAAAGGGTGGTTTTTGCATGTTCATGTCATACATTTTCGGAAAGGTATCAAAAAGACCTTTCCAATGAGCTCAAAACATTGAATATCTGACAAACCTTTAAAAAGTTATTAGCACTTAAGTGTTTTTTACTTACTTTTTGGAGGCCGGATCTCAGATATTTCAATAATGTCCGGGTTCATCATGCGACCCATCGTTAGTTAGATAATCGAAAGACCTTTCAAATGAGCCTAAAACATCGATGATCTGACAACCCTATCAAAAGTTATCAGCACTTAAGAGTTATTTATACACTTTTTGGAGGTCGGATCTCAGATATTTCAATAAAAATGATTTCCGTGTCCATCATGCGACCCATCTTTAGTTAGATAATTGAAATACCTTTAAAATGAGTCTAAAACATCGAAGATCTGACAACCCAATCAAAAGTTATTAGCACTTAAGTATTATTTATACACTTTTTGGATGCCGAATTTTAGATATTGTGATAGAAATATTGTCTGAATCTTCCATGTGAACTATCATTGAATAGGTTTTGCCTTCCTCACTGAGGTAAGGCTATAATCCTGCTCTAAAAATGAACTTCGTATAAAAACGTCGTAGACCCACCTTCATGTATACATATCGACTCAGAATCGAAAACTGAACAAATGTCTGTGTGTGTGTATGTGTGTGTGTATGTGTGTGTGTATGTGTGTGTGTATGTGTGTGTGTGTATGTGTGTGTGTATGTGTGTGTGTATGTATGTATGTGACCAACAAACTAGCTCATGTTTCTCGGCACTGGCTGAACCGATTTTTCTCGAACTTGTTGCATTCGACTTGGTCCCATAGATCGAGTTTTATACAGATTGAAGTTTCGATAAGTAGTTCAAAAGTTATGTATAAAAATGTGTTTTCACATATATTTGGATCTCACTTAACTGTATGTAAACTATGTCCAGGACCATCATCCGACCCATCGTTGGTTAGGTTATCAAAAGACCTTTCCAACGAGTCCAAAACATTGAAGATCTGGCAACCCTGTCTCGAGATATGGCCACTTAAGTGATATTGATATACTTTTATGAAGCCGGATCTCACTTAAATGTATGTAAACTATGTCCGGGTCCATCATCCGACCCATCGTTGGTTAGATTATCAAAGGACCTTTCCAACGAGTCTAAAACTTTGCAGATCTGGCAACCCTGTCTCGAGATATGGCCCCTTAAGTGATATTGATGTACTTTTTTGAAGCCGGATCTCACTTAAATGTATGTAAACTATGTCCGGATCCACCATCCGACCCATTGTTGATTAGGTGAACAAAAGAGCTTTCCAACGAGTCCAAAACATTGAAGATCTGGCAACCATGTATCGAGATATGGCCACTTAAGTGATATTGATGTACTTTTTTGAAGCCGGATCTCACTTAAATGTATGTAAACTATGTCCGGATCCATCATCCGACCCATTGTTGGTTAGGTTATCAAAATACCTTTCCAACGAGTCTAAAACATTGAAGATCTGGCAACCCTGTCTCGAGATATGGCCACTTAAGTGATATTGATGTACTTTTTTGAAGCCGGATCTCACTTAAATGTATGTAATCTATGTCCGGGTCCATCATCCAACCCAACGTTGGTTAGGTTATCAAAAAACCTTTCCAACGAATCCAAAACATTGAAGATCTGGCAACCCTGTCTCGAGATATGGCCCCCTAAGTGACATTTATGTACTTTTCTGAAGCCAGATCTCACTCAAATGTACGTAAACTTTGTCCGAATCCATCATCCGACCCATCGTTGGTTAGGTTATCAAAAAACCTTTCCAACGAGCCCAAAACATTGTAGATCTGGCAACCCTGTCTCGAGATATGGCCACTTAAGTGATATCGATGTACTTTTTGGAAGCCGGATCTAAAAAATAGATGAAACTTGTGTACAGCCATTGTTGTGAGGAAGGCTCCAACCACATAGGTGGATTAAGTTAGTTTTTTTATCAGACCTTGCCGATGAGCCAGAAATATTGAAGGTCTGCGAACCCTATCAAAAGAAATGAGTAATAAATTTGATTGGTTAAACATGTTAAGGGGGAATGTTGCTATTTTTACTGAATGTATTGACTTTATGAATGTGAGGAAGGCTTCAACCACCTAAAGGTGGATTAAGTACCGTTTTTTTTATATATTCTGTGTTTGTTTTTTTAATTTGTTCATGGGAGTTTTTCTGATGGGGTTTTTAAACCACCAGTTTTAAAGAAATACAAACTACCAAAACTTTATTTTTTGTCAGATGATTAAAATGATGATAAATAGTAGAACGACTTTGAGTTGAAAGATATTTGGTATTTTTTTATTTGAATTGTTCTATAATACATTAGACCTATTTGCCTTTTTGCTGATTTGAATCCATGCCAATAGTCCAAAGACTTGGGGTCGAATGATATGGAGGCCAAATGGTGAAAAACTGACCTGGGTGAATTCTTAGTACATTCCTCCAAAGAGACCCAAGTGGTCCAACGATAGTCAATTACGATTTTAATGAGCATTTAAATTAAAAACGAAATTGCCAGCTTGGCTTTGTTCCTACTGGCATTGCAAAATTGCTACTGATGGTTTAGCAAAGGCCCAGTTCTAGGGAGGACAGACCCACAGGAATTATTACGGACTTTCAAACCAAATGAGTACATACTCTCGTCCATGATGAATGGGCGTAACATTTTCTCCATTTTGATGACGCCTGTTGATGCTTTGAAATATTAACGAGCATTAATGTTTCCCATAATGCTTCTGCATCATGGAAATTTCGTGGAATGCAGGTTTATTTCAAAGTAATGATTGTCATTAATGTTTTTATTCACTGTTTTGGTTTGTAGCTATTTTGAAACGCCATTGAATAATCTCAAAATAGGAGAAGAATAGTTTGAATAAATTGATTAAAAAATGTGTTTTAAAAGTGAAATCACACAATTTCGTACACAACTGACTCAATGCATCAAAACTTTTAAAAATAACTTACTAAATTTGATGCCAAACTAGAAAAAGTTTAATTTTGAGATTATTCAACGGCATTTCAAAATAGCTACAATCGCACCATCGAAGTTTGATGCAGTGTAGAAAAAATAATCAAATTAGCAGCATCTTTTTCTCACCTCCCCAGGGGGAGCCACTTCTCGAGGAGGAGAAAACCCATTCAAATGGAAAGCTCAACTCAATCCTGCACTGATTCACCTCTATTCACAAGACTCACAGCATCTTTCGCCCGGTGGAAACTCGCCTGATGGAGTTTTGTTGACAAGTCTTGTTGCACCATCTCGCATCGCGGTGAAATGCCTTCAGGTTGTGCCGCACTTTGCGGTAAATGGCGTTCGGTGTCGTTACGCTGAAAAAAGGTACACCGCCGCAGCCATTTTCATTTTCTCTCTCGCAGGCGTTTTCCCCTCAATCTTTTTCTTTCTCGCGATGAAACGATGGCGACATCAGAAGGGGGCTGTTTCGACAGGAAAAGTATTGATCGTGTTCTCTTATCAATTTCTACCGCGGAAAACAGAATGGAACAAGACAGCCAGTTGAAGGACTCGAAAGGGGAAAGATGTGTTGTACTAGTGGCAGAGCTAACGAATGCGATTGGATACACGTGGGCTTTTAAGAGTCACTTAAGTGGCTTTTACGATGCCAATCGGATGATGAGTTGAATTGAACTAAAGTTCCGCAGATTGTAAAAATTGTGCTTTTGCTCATATCAGGTACCTGATCCGGGTCTTTTTGCCTTCCTCACCTTCTGAGGAAAGGCTATAAAATCACTCGAAAAATGAACTTCTTAATTCGACCTCGTAGACCCACCTTCACGTATACCTATCGACTCAGAATCATGTTCTGAGCAAATGTCTGTGTGGATGTGTGTAGGTGGGTGGACAAAAAAATTGTCACTCGATTATCTCCGGAGTGGATGAACGGATTTTGACCGTATTAGTCTCATTCGATCCGTCTTGGGGTCCCATAGGTCTCTATTTAAAATCAGCAAGTTTAGTTAAGTACTTCAAAAGTTATGCTAAAAAAACGATTTTGGCGTATGTCCGGAAGATTGCAAAAAGGGTGGTTTTTGCAAGGAACCCTATCATGTTATACATTTTCAGAAAGGTATTAAAAAGACCTTTCCAATGAGCCCAAAACATTGAAGATCTGACAACCCTATCAAAAGTTATTAGCACTTAAGTGTTATTTATACACTTTTTGGAGGCCGGATCTCACATATTTCAGTAAAAATGATGTCCGGGTCCATCATGCAACCCATCGTTAGTTAGATAATCAAAAGACCTTTCATATGAGCCTAAAACATCAAGGATTTGACAACCCTATCAAAAGTTATTAGCACTTAAGTGTTATTTATACACTTTTTGGAGGCCGGATCTCAGATATTTCAGTAAAAATGATGTCTGGGTCCATCATGCGACCCATCGATAGTTAAATAATCGAAAGACCTTTCAAATGAGCCTAAAACAACAAGGATCTGACAACCCTATCAAAAGTTATTAGCACTTAAGTGTTATTGATACACTTTTTGGAGGCCGGATCTCAGATATTTCAGTAAAAATGATGTCCGGGTCCATCATGCGACCCATCGTTAGTTAGATAATCAAAAGACCTTTCAAATGAGCCTAAAACATCAAGGATCTGACAACATTATCAAAAGTTATTAGCACTTAAGTGTAATTTATACACTTTTTGGGAGCCGGATCTCAGATATTTCAGTAAAAATGATGTCCGGGTCCATCATGCGACCCATCGTTAGTAAGATAATTGAAAGAACTTTCAAATGAGCCTAAAACATCAAGGATCTGACAACCCTATCAAAAGTTATTGGCACTTAAGTGTTATTTATATACTTTCTGGAGGCCGGATCTGAGATATTGTGATAACAATGTTGTCTGAATCTTCCATGTGAACTTTCGTTGGATAGGTTTTTTTTATCAGACCTTGCCGATGAGCCACAAAAATTGAAGGTCTGCGAACCCTATCAAAAGAAATCTGTAATAAAATTGATTTGTTAAATATGTTAAGGGAATGTTGCTATTTTTACTGAATGTATTGACTTTATGAATGTGAGGAAGGCACCAACCACCTAAAGGTGGATTAAGTATCGTTTTTTATTTAGCATTATTTTTCTTTTTTTTTTAGCTGATTTTGAAAGTCACTTTCGTTATCTTTAATTTATTACAGAATTGCTGACAGTTTCCTCGTGAGAATGGTGGAAGACTTTAACTGTTTGTGGGATTTATCTCACAGGGTTTGAAAATGTGATGTACCATGAATATCAATGATCATCACCTATCTCAAATTGATAGCATTTACTAATTGGAAATCACAACATTGGTCACGTGTTTGGCTTGAGGTGTGTTAGCAAACCAAACACCAATCTAAGGCCACGCTAAGGTACATAAATTGCTTCTCACAACACTTATTTCATCAGTCACGGTACACTCCTCCATATGCAATCCGAACTGCCAGGGAAAAGGCATCTATTTTGAGCAGGGTTTAACTACCTATTTTGCTGAATTAGGGTGTAAATTTATCATTGTGTTTCAATAACGGAAAAAGGCGAAGTTGATAAAAATCTCCACAAAACATAAACCTGTCGGAAATAGACCCCATTTCTGTAGTTCCCACGGAAAGGACTTCTAGCCGGCCCGAAGAAATGTGACCACCTTCCCTCAACCCAGAAGGTTGTGATGAATGTCTGCATGTGTATGGGTCTATATGAGCCTCAACACGTGTTTGCACGTGTGTGTGTGTCCATAAAATATGTAAAGTCAACAAAATTTCCATACATAAATTATAACACTAAGCTCGTCTAACACCTCCACCGCACCAGGTTCCAGGTGGCGATGTAATGGTTTACCGTGTGACCACGATGCCATCTATCGGGTCGGGTACCCATCATCGTACACGCCACCCAGCACCTAATGGACTTTCCTCGGAAAAGGCTGCCAGCCCAAGCGATGCTTGCACCTACTTTCTCTCACCTGTAGCAGATGAGAGGCGCTGTGCGGTAAGGTTAGTAGCTGTTAATATGCAAGAGCTGCATTCTGCTGACGAAAGTTTGGTCGTATTAGATTTATTAAACGTGTTGACTAATTACTAGCCAGACGACAAACTCCAGGGAACGGAGTGCACTTTGCTTTGAGCAGGTATTTGCGAATGGCAATTAGTTGGAACTTGTTCTATTTGAAATTTTGCAGAGCTTATTTCAAGAGAGAACACTGTGTGTTGGTTGTTCACTGCTAGTTTAGATAATGCTTTTGAACCAAACTCGTGAAATTCGGATCTTAAATTACCCTTGCAGTCATCGAACAAATGTTCAGTACAAAACTTGGCACATCTGGGTTATTTCGCATTGTAAAAGTGTGATGAAATTATCAAAAGAAATAATTTGGATCATGTATAGCCCTTTTTACCGAATCATCGGAAAATATTTGACGTTTTCACTGTCACAAACCAAGTTACGAAAAACAAGCCCAAAATAAAAATCCTCCATAAACTGTACACACAAAAAAATATTTCCGAATGTTACATCATTTATGATGTAACACTTTTGCACGTCATTAATTATTTAAATTTAAATGCAATTTGATGTAAATTTGCAACAAATTATACGTAAAAACATGATTTTACGTGTGATTCAACCGTTTACGTCGAATCTCACGTTTACATCAACTGAGTTTACATGTAATTCATTTTTTCCGTGTCGAGTAAATTCACATATTTTTTTCTGTGTACGTCCCATTTAACTAACGCGACAATAGGTCGATATGGGAGATGACCCAAATCGCCCAGAACCAGAACGTTCGTAGATGAACATGTATGAGTGCTGCGAAAAAATGTATGTGTGCAAGTAATTTGCATTTAGCGGTGTTGGAAAGTTTTTACGCCGACATGAACCGAATTTGGCAAAATTGAAAATATCACCAAAAAAGCTGTCAGCAAATCCCAATAGGAGAAAGTGGGGCAAGAAGAACAATCGCTCGTACAATCGTTATTCTTACAATTTCCAATATTTCCAATATGAGGAATTTTTACTAGTAATGCAATTAGTTAATTAACGACGCAAACGCCACGGGACACAAGATTGAATTGTGTTTTTTTTTCAAATCCTTTGTTTTCTTATAACATTTGGAATGCCCAAGATAAGACTTCGGGTTTGTGTTTAAGTTCATTTTTTCAAAATGCCATTTTTCCTAGATCAGTAGTGTCCCTAACAACAATTTACACCAATTATAAAGTACGATTTATCGTTTTTTTTGTTGAGATCATTTAAAAAATCTTGTTCAGGTGGGGCAAGTGTACCATATGGATTTTAAGTATTGAAAATTTACGAATTGTTGCAACAATATATTTTATTGTGAAATAAATATATAGAAGTACTTAAAGATTGATAAACAAATCGTCGCCATCGTGCTAACTTGTCGTACGTGCATTTTTGGCCAAATTGAGTTAAGAACGCCATTTTGTGCAGCTCACAATGCCTCACCTTTTGACCTTCACAGATCCCCAAAATTCGATTTCAATCCTGAGATATTCAACAAAAACCGAAAAAACTCCGTGCATTTTTGTCACTTTACATATGAAAGTAGTTTCAATCTTGTCGTGCTATCTTGTCACTCCATGAAAATTGATGTAAGTGCGACAAAAGGCCAAAGGGATTTCAGGCCAGGAAAGTCAGGATGCGTTTGTCGCACGTACAAGCTAGACTACCGTAAACATTTGTAATTATAACTCGGGACTCCAGCAACCAACTTCAACCAAACTTTGGGACAATGCACAGAATGGTGAGCCAAACAAAACGTGTTTGTTATTGTTTACATTGCGTGCTCTCGATTTTGAATATTCAAGGTCAAAAATTAAAACGCGTTTTTCTCGGAACGTCAGAATGGCGGGTGCGACAAGATAGCACGACGACGTCGAATTGTTAAAAAGAAATGTCCATGCAAAATATAGTGATATTGTGAAAATTTATTATTTATTTATCTTTTATTTTTTTTCGTAAAAACTATCAAAATATTTTTAATTCATATAGAAAATTGACTTTTCAAACACATTCTAATCTGATGTATCAAAGTGATACCAGTTCAACTGTTAGCAAGTTAGCATGTTGTTTCATGCATTGTTCCTCTTGCTCCAACGGGTTGTTCGTCTAGCCCACTAGTTGAGTAGAACGTACGGAAAATCAATAATTTTAAAATCATTTTTTATAGTACAAAACAGGATTTTTTAGAAACTTGTTCTATCAAAGTCTTAGTCAAGACCTGGAATAAGATGATTACCAATAAAACCGACTGATTTATTTTCGTTTTCAATGAGTTTAAACGCGCATTTCGTTAACTTGTTACACTTGCCCCACCTTTCCCTACTTAATGGTTTATTAATGTAATGAAAGTGCCGCATCAGTTTCCAACAAATCGTTGAATATTCAGGCTGCCAAGCGTTGTGATAGCCGGCGTGTGAAACATTTTCCATGACACCACAGGCTGGCTGTCGAAGGCGAGTGGGTGGATGGTTTTTTCCTAGCAGAATTAGCTAAACATTGACTCAATGTTGCAAAAGTTTTAACTAACAGATGCGTAACTTTGCATAATCAGCGTGGGTGAGCTTGCTTTGTACATCGTTTTGCCTTCCTCACCTCACTGAGGCAAGGCTATAAAATCACTCGAAAAAAGAACTTCTTAAATACACCTCCTAGATATACCTTCACGTATACCTATCGACTCAGAATCAAATTCTGAACAAATGTCTGTGGGGATGTGTGTAGACTAGGGTGCCCAGAATATGGGACTTTTTCTCAAAACCTCGCTCCACAAGCTGAATATTGTTCCTTGACCTATTTTAGGACTCTGGGCCAAATATGAGCAAAATCGGTCATCATTTACCCATTGATACTCGGAGGTGAAGTTTGTATGGGAAAAATCGAAAAAATGTATGGAAAACCCAACTTTCTTACGGTTTGGTCTGCACGGTGCGCTACTTCCATCCAAATATTCCCAAAAGTGAGATTCTTATTGAAAATTTAATGCTCTACAACTTTGTAGAACATACCAAAGCTGTAAAACTCGATCCTGAAAAGTTATTAGCGATTTAAAAAAGTCATTTTTGTATGAAAAACATTTTTTTCACCAGCTTTAGGCTCGGGTATCAATGGGTTAATCTCATCCAATTTCGCTCAAAATTTACACAGATGCTTAAAATAACCCAAAAAACCGTTTTCCGCTTGTGGAGCAGGGGGTCATTTTTTCTGGGCACCCTAGTGTAGACACGATTTTTTTCCACACGATTATCTCAGAACCGGCTGAACCGATTTTGGCCGGATCCGCCTTATTCTGTTTGTTTTGGGGTCCCCTAAGACCCTATTTAATTTTATTCTGTTTAGTGAAAGACTTTTAAAGTTATGCCATGATTTTTTTTGTAGCTACAAAAAAGGGTGATTTTTGCATAACCTCAAAGGCTGGGTCTTTTTGCTTACGCACGAGAGTCGCAGAGCATGCGTATCGCCCGGTTGCCACATTGCTTAAGCAGTGTCTGCGTCTCTTCTGGAAAAGTCTGTAGTAATTATGTTGCTGAATACATCATTTTGTCTCGACAAAGATTTACATGAACTTTTTACTGAAATGTACAACTCATCAGACATTGTTTACTAAGACTAGGGGGACAGCATGCAATTTCATCGTGCACCCTTTTCTCCTTTATTTTGGAGAGTTGGTAAAAAAAAGAATTGAAAGTTGCTATTCTGGTAAAAAAAACAACTATAAAAAAAGAAAAGAAAAAAAAAAGAAAAAAGCTCTTAAATTAATTTTTAAATGCAACCTGAAACAAAACATGAATGTGAGGAAGGCACCAACCACCTCAAGGTGGATTAAGTAACGTTTTTTAGTTGAGTGTTTCAATTTAAAATATTGAAAAAAAAAACTTTTTGTTTTAATACTCCAGATTTGGTTTTTCTAAAATTCGATTTTATTCGCATATTCAGATCTTCGGCAAATAGATTTTTTTTCGAATTTTCTATTTTGTCACTTTTAATGAATGACCACTTTTCGGTTAAAGTCGAAAAAAAACGAAACTATTGGCACTACGCCCCCCGGGGCATGGCCTTCCTCTAACGTGGGATTTCTGCTCCAGCGCCTCTGACGAGACAGGAGAAACCGGGACCGACGTTTTACTTCACCATCCGATAGAAGCTCAGTGGATAAGGCGGGAATCGAACCCGCGTCTCATAGCATCATCGGGATCGGCAGCCGAAGCCGCTACCCCTGCGCCACGAGACCCACGATTAAAGTCAGATTAATTCAATAAACAACAACTTTTAGACGATTCGAACTATCCGAAGTAGTTTTTTTTTCAGAGGACTTCGGATAATCTAGTTTGGACTGTATCATTCAAAGCATTTCAACTGATCAGATTTCATAACACTTTTCGTTATGCAATCATTTGCATATCCAAACGAAGTTTAGCATACCATTATGATAACACCACCATTGAATCTACTATTGCTTCTTCTCAGCTACGTTGAGTCACCACAATTGCCACCTTCACCACCCAAGTAGATCGAAAATTATCATCTTTTGCTTCTCCCCCGATAATCTTCTCACAAACAGAGTCGATATTTGCTCGTTCCATAAAAATGAATAAAATTTCGCAGCAGCTTGAAAAATGAAAGTTGTATACAAATTATTAAAAGGATTAGATTTGGAATGTTGATTTTCTGAAAATGAAATTGGAGGGATTAACCTGGATATTAGGGTGCCCAAAATAAGAGATTTATTTTTCAAAACCTCGCTACACGAGCTGAATATTGTTCCTTGAACTATTCTAGGACTCGGGGCCAAATATAAGCAGGATCGGTCAACATTTACCTATTGATTAGGGCGTCCCAAAAAATGAAAAGTTGTCAAATCTTTGGTGCTCACCCCTAGAATGATAGATTAGGATGTCAGGAACAATGTTTCCATACAACAAAAAAATCCCAAAAATGGTTTACAACTCGCGCGCGGAGCTTGAATGAAAAAAGTGCATTTTTCGAGTATTTTTCAGAAATGCGCGTAACAATCATACTAAAGTCATTCAAATTTGGTCACCTTGGGCTTCAAGTTATAGTTTAATGTCCCCTGATCAAATTCCTGTACAGACATAGTCCATAAAAGCTTGTGTTTGGAAATGGCAGGGCGTTTTAGAAAGAAAAGTCAAAAATCACTTTCCAAGAATTCTGCAGCCCAAACTAATGCATTCAGCTTATAGATTTTTTTTTACAGAGATCATTGTTCCTGACATCCTAATCTATCATTCTAGGGGTGAGCACCAAAGATTTGATAACTTTTCATTTTTTTGGGACGGCCTATTGATACTCGGGAGTTTGTTTGAGAAAAATCGAAAAAAATGTAAGGAGAAACTCGTTTTTGAATGAATTTATCAACAGGCTACGCTACTTCCATCCAAATATTTCCAAAATTGAGATTTTCTATGGAAATTCAATGCTCTAAAAAAATCAATAGTTGTAAAAT